>NW_013625475.1:0-615 GCF_000695525.1 Brassica oleracea var. oleracea
GGTTCATACCAGAATGTAACCATTGCTTCCACGTGGAATGTATTGATGTGTGGCTAAAGATTCATGGTTCATACCCTATTTGTCGAGACTCACGCGCATTAAAGATTGAAGCATGGGTTAGACTACTAGTGTTTTTGGTTCATTCATGCTTTAGTTGTTGGATTCTGTTAAAATGTTACAATGAATGCCACTTTTTAATTTGTGTATATACATGTACGAGTGTTTACTATGGAGTGAAGATTGTGGTACTGATTATAAGACGAGTGACTGATAACTTTATAATTTGTTTATCCGAATACCCAAGCAGAGTGCATATTGGAATGGGATCATTCTGCCCAGTATGTTCGTTCCACAACACCTTGTCAAAAACATTTCTAAGATCAACCACTCCATCTTGAAGGACTGGTCCAAAGAGAAGAGCATGACCTCTCTGGGTCTTTTTACATTATGATAGTTGTTTCTTTGTTTCGATATAATTTTTGTATAATTTTGCAAACCAATATAAGCAATTTCGCACCATTACATATGTAAGTAGAGACATGATGGCGGTTATTGTTTGGTGCAAGAAAAAGAGTAAAAATGGGAAGGTGTGATGTGAGGTGTGTGTGTGTGTGT
>NW_013625476.1:0-615 GCF_000695525.1 Brassica oleracea var. oleracea
ACTGAAGATAGTCATCTGGTGGGTTCTCCACCCATCTTTCCAAGACAATCGCCCACTCATTGAAAGTTTGGACCCCTTTCTCTAACACATCTATCAGATCATGTTCATTTTTAAAGATGAACTGGAACTTTTCTTCCGACAACGCTACCCCCCTAACTCGACCTTCCTTCTGCCACTTCCTTGGCATAGTGAGAATTAACCCAGAGATTTTTTGACATTCTGGATTGAGAGTCCTCCCGATGAGACTTAGCGCATTTTCTTCTGTAGAACTAAAACCAGGGAGCTCCGGCATGACAAACAGAACTTCCTCTTCCTCTTCTTCCAGTGATAGAGCCATAAGAGCCCTATCCATAGCTGCAGACATCTTGAATTTTGCCTTTAATCTTCTCCGATCTCCTATTCAGATTTAAAGATCAACTACCCAGTCTTCAACACTCAAGAACAAAGCCGGTAGAAACACTTTGATTATTATACCAAGAAAGCACAATATAGAAATAAACCAATGAAGTGGCTCTTTTGTTATAGAAAACGTGTTGTAACTACTTTGCCCAACCCCAAAAGCACTAAAAATACATGAATCAATGAAAAGAACTTGAGCCCACTCACGGGGTCCTA
>NW_013625477.1:0-615 GCF_000695525.1 Brassica oleracea var. oleracea
TGGCGAGGTGTCGGGGGATGCTGCGGCGCAAGTTTCTCCGACCGCCCCCGAATCGAGCGTCAGGCTTCGGAGCTTTCCGCCCTTAATGATCGCGAGAGTGATCGGGAAGCTTAGTTTTCCTTGTTTGTTGTTTTCTTTTGGACTTAGCCTTTCGAGGCTTTTACTTTGTTGTTCTTCCGTTATAACTCTTCGAATCGTATCATTTTTTTTTTTTATTTGTACTCGTCTATCAAATGCATGTTTTGTCAAGATTTGAAGTGACTATTTGTTTGGTATGATAGTATTCAAGATATCGAATCGTTGTAGTTTTGGGCTCGTTATGACGTTGTCTCGGTCGATTTCTTTGACTCGCGATCGTTCGTCATTTGAGTTTTGTTATATGATGATCGACGTTGACGGTTCCAAATCGACCCTAGCGTAATTTCCAAGCGTTCAGTGGGCCAAACATTACTTTAGTAAATTACAGGGTGGGTTGAAGTCATTGTCTCGGTCGTGCTGGTTTAAATCGCAACACGGTCGATTCCCATGAATACGTGTCTGATCGAGACATATCCAAAGTGGGGTGATGCGCTCGTTTGAGAAGCCGGGGCATGCTCGTGTCGGCATCGCTTAAGT
>NW_013625478.1:0-615 GCF_000695525.1 Brassica oleracea var. oleracea
TGCTCCTTCTGAATCCGCGCACACACATCCTCAAGGTCAGGTAGAGTATCCTCTCTAAGTAGGTGCTGGATGAGACCGTTGTGTTAACTTGAAGAAAAGAAATGGAGAAGGCAAAGGTGTGGAGTTGAGATGTGGCTTGTACAAAGATAGGGCAAGAGCTATGGAGAATGCCTATCAAGAGTTATGAAGTATCTGAAGGTGTAGAGAAGTGATCTGATGGATGTTCTAAGCAAGGGTAAAGTCTAGGAGAGACTTAGAAGAGTGTTGAGAAGCAAATGGGCGAGTGTGCAAAGATAGGGCAAGGCTGTACGGCCATGTACGGATCAGTACGGACGGTGGACTACCCTAGAAGTGCAGACTCGACCATTTGGGTGTTTTAAGCTTTGTGCAAAGTTAGGGCGCAAGGGTACGGATAGGGATTGATCCGTACACCTCCTGATGGTGTTGTGCAAAGCTTGGGACATAAAGAAAAGGTGTTGGGCGAATGGATAAGGTTCTGATCAGATGGCATCAAAAGGGAATCAAGTGGAGATCCCTTGGAGGAGCTTTGGGCGTGGATAAGGTTCAAGACAGGCTGGCCTTGGCTGTAAAGTAAAGGCAGCCTTGACTATGAAC
>NW_013625479.1:0-615 GCF_000695525.1 Brassica oleracea var. oleracea
TTCTCCGAGTTCGATGCTCATCCGTTTGAGAGTGTCACGGAAGATTACGTTGACTGTGCTTCCCGTGTCGACGAGTACCCTTCTGACTTCTAAGTCTCGTATAACGAGATCTATGACGAGCGGGTCGCAGTGAGGTTGATGGATGCCGCCGGCCTCTTCCTTTGTGAAGGTGATCGAGCAATTTTGGCCATCTTGGGGAGGAGACCATGTAGACCAATTTGCGCTCAACTCCGCCTTCCGCTGGTAAGCCTTGATGGCCGACACAGTGTCGCCGCAGTATTGTGATCCTCCGATGATCATATTGACTCTGCGGCGATTGTTATCGTTCCCTTTGTCGTCTGGCCTCCTGCCGCGTTTATCCCCAGGCTGGTTTTGTTGAGGGGATTTTTCAGCGGACGGATTTATGTCCGTCTTTGGAGGGCGATCAGAATCGAGGATCAGATCCTTGACGCTAGTTACTTCCGAGAGCTCTCCAGCGAGTAGCTTCGCGGCCAGTCTTGCTCCCAAGACTTTGCAGTTGGTTGTGGAATGTCCTCGGGATAGGTGGAACTCGCAGAAGGTGTTTTCATCATACCCTTGATTGCGAGTCCATGTGTTGCCCGTGGTCCGACCCTG
>NW_013625480.1:0-615 GCF_000695525.1 Brassica oleracea var. oleracea
ATTCACAAAAATATTTACCTTTCAAAGTAACGGGTCAGTGCATCCTCGTAGTTGAGCAGAATATAAGTGTGGGCGCTATGTTTATCCTCTTCACATGACCACCATACTTCTTTCGTTTTACCACCAAACCGTGCAATTTCGCAGAAAATGTCAGGAACACCATCAATTGGATATGATGTCGGTACTCCACCATCATCATATCGTCTAGGAACTCTTTTCCTCGTACGAACAGTTGAAGCAAAGTAGTATGATGTGAAGTTAGATGTTTCGGCTGTCAAACTCCCCACAACTATTGAACCTTCCACCTTTGCAAGATTTCTTGCTTTCCCCTTCAAATGTTTCATCTGTCGCTCATACGGATACATCCATCCGTTGTGAACAGGTCCACGAAGCAATGCTTCATACGGTAGGTGGACAACTAGATGCCCCATGACGTCAAAAAATGAAGGAGGAAATATCTTCTCCAAGTTGCACAATATGATCGGAATGTTATGATGAAGTTGTTCGATGACTTCTTCCTTGAACGTACGTGTGCTGAGATCTCTGAAAAAAGCGCCGATGGCTGTACATTGCAAAAGTAATCAAATTAATAACATTTCATAACGCATGTATATA
>NW_013625481.1:0-615 GCF_000695525.1 Brassica oleracea var. oleracea
AAAAGCCCAATAGTAGTAAAAGCCCAAAAGCACCGGTCCGGTATAATAACTCCTGCTCGTCGGTCTCACCTGAAAGGGGAAAAGAAGGAGGGGTGAGCGACAGGGGAATCGCCCAGTGAGGTATGGGATGCTAAACCGCAAACCACTGACTCAGTTCATAGCACTACAACTATGTAGGCCTAGCTCTAGCATGAAGCAAACACGGTGTCTATTACACCACACAGAATAATCACATATGTCTAGTGGACTAGACACGCTACAAACAATGCGATAATAACATACCGCATTTCCTCATAAGGATATAAATATATATATATAACTCTACAGCGTCGTAAGTACAGTAGCCCACTCTGTACCCCCGCAATCTCCACAAACAAGCGGCCTAGTACATACGTCTCTGTACCCCGCTAAACACACGGCCTAGTACAGATATCTCCGTACCCCGCGATCTCTCAAACAAGGCGTAGCTAGCACAGACGTCATGTGCCCCCGCAATCACACGGCCTAGTACAAACGTCTCTGTACCCCGCAAATTCCGCGGCCTAGTGCAGATACCTATGCACCCCGTAATCTCAACACATGGACTAACATATATACATATATATAATTAACAGT
>NW_013625482.1:0-615 GCF_000695525.1 Brassica oleracea var. oleracea
CATTTATTATTTGCTGATGATAGTATCTTTTTCTGTAAAGCCAATAGACAAGAATGTGAGGTCATTCTACAGATTTTGAAAGATTATGAACGTGCATCGGGGCAGCAGATTAATTTTTTGAAATCATCCATACAGTTTGGAAATACGGTTTTTGAGTCGGAGCGTTTAGAGGTACAACAGGTATTGGGCATTACTACACTAGGTGGCATGGGAACATATTTGGGGATCCCAGAGAGTCTTGGTGGTTCTAAAACACAGGTTTTTGGTTTTCTTAATGAAATGGTTAATAATAAGGTTAATATTGGACTCTCCGATTTATTACAAAGGGTGGTAAGGAAGTCTTAATTAAATCAGTAGCATCTTCCATGCCAACTCATGTAATGGCTTGTTTTCGTTTACCAAAAACGGTGACTAAGAAACTTACGAGTACAGTTGCTCATTTTTGGTGGGGTGGCAGCGGTAACACAAAAGGCATGCATTTGTTTTCATGGGACAAGATGTGTTAGGATAAAGCTGAAGGGGGCATCGGTTTTCGAGATATTCAGAATTTTAACACGGCTTTATTAGAGAAACAGCTATGGAGATTAATTTATAAACCTAATTCGCTTTTTGCAA
>NW_013625483.1:0-615 GCF_000695525.1 Brassica oleracea var. oleracea
CCTGAGTTCTTCCGAGAGGATGCTGTGATGGAAGAAGGAGGCCCCTCTGAACCTTAGAATTCGAGGATGAATTCTGTTAAGGGGGGGAGAATGTAGAAACCCATTAAAAAAAAAATAATAATAGTCGAGTATCTTTTGGGTGGTCGAGTCGCGGACAATCAGATTGTTTTTGTCTGAACCATGAGTCAAGTATCCCACTACACAATGGTTAGACAATGTGGCATATTTACTCAAAGGACGTTTGAAGCATGACACTTTTGGAAAGCAAGACACTTTTGGAAGCACAACAGGAAGACCGGAAAAAAGGGCAAAAAACCCTTAATTTCGGTATTATGAAATTTTTCGAAGAAGCCGAAAGCTCGGTAAATATTTTTCCTCAAGATCAGAGTCCCAGTAGGGTTTATTAAAAATACTCAGGCCATCAGAATGGGCGTAGAAAAATATTTGGGATTGATCGCGGGACGAAAATTCACCGGAAAGGCCGAAATAGGCCGAATCGACCGAGAAACTCGAGGTGGCTTGATGTGTATGTGTTCAGGACGTTGTGGCAGGCTCTTGACAGTGTATATGTCAAGGGAAGCAGGAGGTGTTGCAGTACATGCAACCTGTACATGC
>NW_013625484.1:0-615 GCF_000695525.1 Brassica oleracea var. oleracea
ATACATAACATATGTATTATACATTCAAATACATAATGAGAAATTGCCACAAGTACCACTTTCATAGTACCATTTTTCATGTCTACACTAATCACTTTTACCCTCACTTTAAATGAAGCGTAAAATACACTTATACCCCTAGGGTTAACTAATCAAGACTTAGGGTTTAGAGTTGAGGGGTGGGGTGGGTTTTTTGGAATATGAAATTTAGGATTCTAATAAAAATATAAATAAATACTTAAAAAATTTAAAAAAATATTAAAAAATAGTTTCAAACATAATTTTCGATTTTCAAAATGAAAATTTGAAAAAAAATTCAAAAAAAATTTTCTGAAATAAAATTAAAAAAAAAACAAATTTTAAAAAAGTTTGAATTTGAGAAAGTATAATTCCAAAATATAAATTTTTTTTTTATTTTTTTAATTTAAATAATGATTTATTATATGTATAGAGAACAAGGGTATAAGAGTCTTTTGCCAGTTAATGAAGAACGTATTTTTGAAAATGTCATTTTATTGGTGGTAAAGATGAAAAGTGGTAACTTGGAAGTGGTAAACATGGAAATTTCCCCATACATAATTGGCAGTTTAAAATAAAAATACATTCATATATAAT
>NW_013625485.1:0-615 GCF_000695525.1 Brassica oleracea var. oleracea
ATGATTTCCTTGAGGAGTTAGCGATTGAGGACTCTCTTCAACATGCCTTGACCATTGAAAAAAGACCCAAATGATTGAAAACAAGGAGAGTGATGAGCTAGTAAGAAGGCTAGATGTTCACCTTGAGGAGGATGGAGAAGATGAGTTCATGGAGTTGCCACAAATGACTCAACATGCTGCCTCAGCAGACATTCAAGAGAACCTACATGACGCTGATTGGAGTGAGCTCAAGGCACCAAAAGTGGAGCTTAAACCTCTTCCCCATGGTGTAAGGTACGCTTTCCTTGGACCTAATGAGACATATCCTGTCATTGTAAGTAGTGAGCTGACTGAGAATGAATTGTCTATGCTTTTAAATGAACTTAAAAAGTATAGAAAAGCACTAGGATACTCACTTGATGACATTAAAGGAATCTCACCATCTTTGTGCATGCATAGGATACATCTAGAGGATGAATCTAAAACTTCAATTGAACACCAAAGAAGATTAAATCCTAATTTGAAAGATGTTGTTAAAAAAGAGATAATCAAATTGTTAGATGCTGGTGTGATGTATCCTATCTCTGACAGCAATTGGGTTTCACCTGTGCATGTAGTTCCTAAAAAAGGTGGCAT
>NW_013625486.1:0-615 GCF_000695525.1 Brassica oleracea var. oleracea
TGTTTTAAGCTTCTCCGAATTGGCATTTCCTTAGTGGTTCAAAATTTGAAGTTGTCTTTGTATCGACGCAAGCTATAGTTGGTAACATCTGGTTATAAAAATCTCTTTTAGCATTTAAATATTTGTTTGTATTTGAGAAGACAAAGTCCATGCCTCGTGCAGAACGACCACCACTACGACTGCTTGAAAGACACTGATATACATGGAACAAGAGAAGCCTCACTCACGGGCACTGTTTTGAAGCTCCAGTAGAAACTAGCCACATGTCCAGCTTGTGTGTTTATATACACCCGTCTTTGGCTCGCCTTAGTATATCATTCTGATACGCCATGGCGAAAGCAACAGAGCAGAAGAAAAACTCTATAACAGTGGAAGAGACGAAGCTTGACATACGCGATGTGGTCACCACAACATACGACGAGGATAACCGTCACGGAGGCACACGCAATGACGTGGCAATGGTTGTGCTACGAGCCATGTGCATGGCCGTATCAGCTGTGTCTTTGTTGTTAATGGTGACAGCCCGTGAGACTACCATGACAACTCTCTACGGTTTCGAGTTTCAGCTCCACGCCGTTTGGTCTCTCTCAGATTCCCTCATGTAAGCCAATTTTC
>NW_013625487.1:0-615 GCF_000695525.1 Brassica oleracea var. oleracea
AATAAATCGACTGTATATATATAGGAGATACTCAAGGTCTTAAAATAAAAACATTCTTTTTTCATTCTTTAAAGTATTATTCACAAATCTCTCCTCTCATACTATTAAGGTATTACGACAATGCTGCTTGTGTGCTAAGAAAAATGTGTTTAGACGCAAAGGCTCCTCATCTTTAGAACCCTGAACTCAACTCTTTGTGTCTTGTCTCCAAAAAGCATGTATGGTCTATCTTTTCCATGTGTTGAATACTGGCAACGACAATATGGTCGTCCTTTTTTATATGTAGACCAGGTCGTGAGAGTGATAGTGATCCAGAAAACCTTGATTGAACATGCTGAGAAGCTTCGCGAAGTTAAAGCAGTTCTTGAAGAGGTTCTTTAGTACTTTCTCTCTCTTTGTTGAATATTGTCCGGGAAAGTATTACATAGTATCATTTAGTAATACTATCTTATATCATATTTTTTTGTTGAATATACTATCTTATAAGTATGCTAGCATTATGCATTTTTTATTTAATTCATGAGATCATTTTCTCACAGCAGAGAACCTTTTGGAATGGCGCAGGGAGGAAATTTCTCAGGGATATACAGGAAGGTTCAACTGAAGCCGCTGAAG
>NW_013625488.1:0-615 GCF_000695525.1 Brassica oleracea var. oleracea
ATTATCACTAATAACCCCATAACTTCTAAGATATTATAGTATTTACCCCATAGTTTTGAAATTGACTGTTATGACCGTTAAGTATGCTTTGCTCAAATTATTCATACAAAGCTGCTTCTCACCTCTACTGTGTTCCTTGTTGTAAACATGATTAAGATTTGATAGAGAACCTAGTCGAAGAGATAAAAGATCAACCAGGTAAGATATGAAGTTCTTTTGTTTATTTTTGATATAGCAAGCCATATTATGATGTAGGCCTGGTCATTTTAATCTGGACCCGAAAAACCGAACCGGAACCGATCCGAAATCACAGATTCGGGTACATGTACAAGTATGTATAGATTAACCTGTTGGATATTTTATTTATGGACCCGTGGGTACATGTTCGGATCCGGGTAAGACCCGATACCCGAACGGATATTAATGGAACAAAAAAAAACAGAAATAAGCATGCTTCAAGTTACAGCAAGTTACTTAATATTTTGTCTCAGACCTCGATATCTCCTCCAGGTCGTTTCCAGTCCCCCAAACAGCCTTCAATCTTGAACAAAACCGAAAAGGCGAAAACATTTAATCAATCAAACTGGAAACCCTAAATCATACTCATCTAATTTC
>NW_013625489.1:0-615 GCF_000695525.1 Brassica oleracea var. oleracea
ACAGTGGATGCTGTAGCTGCACACGATTGGAAGTTAGCCTTGCAGCGAAAGCTGGAAATTATTGAGTGTCCACCAGAATTGTCGCTCAGATTGACTATGCAGTACCTTCGTGGAGATGCTCTTATATGGTGGGAGGGAATACGATTGAACCATTTTGGGCCAGAGAGACTTGCCTTCTTCGAGAGTTCGATAGGAAATACTTTCCGAAGGAAACGATGGATAGAAAGAAGTGCGAGTTCGAGCATGTAAGCCAGGGAGTGATGTCTATCAGGGAGTATGAGGTTGTGTTCAACCAACTTCGCAGATTTGCAGGAGTGGGCATTTCAGAAGAAGACTTGATTAGAAAGTTCCTGAGTAGGATGCGAGTGGAGATTCGTAACAGGTGTCGCGTAGTCACTTACCACCGGTTGGGAGATTTGGTGGAGAAAGCTGCAGAGCAGGAGGCAGGCTTGGCGGAGGAGCAGGAACTCGCCAAAGCAGTTCATGTTAAGTCTGGAAAAGCTCCAGAGTCTCAAAGGAGAGCAGGGGACCCGTCGGGATTACCAATATGTCTTCGTTGCCATTGCAATCACAGTGGGCAGTGTATGAGGTGTCTTACTTGCGGTAGGATTGGAC
>NW_013625490.1:0-615 GCF_000695525.1 Brassica oleracea var. oleracea
TAAAATTTATTTTTAAATTTTAACACGTTAAATTAACATATTTTTTAAAATTTAAATAATTTTTTGTTATTTTGTTGGCTATCTAATTATCATATTTAGCAAAACTATCTGTTGAGTGTTGGAATAAATGTTTTAGATATTTAATTAAACTGCAAAGTATTTTCGGATCGATCACATGCTCAACAATCGATCGATCCGTAAAAGGATGGTCGATCTCCTTGGCAAGGTAAATACCATTTTAGCAAAAATATCTTTGATTTTCAAATATTAAGTATATAACTATTCTTTTGAATATTGTTTTTTAATTGTATTTTTTGATTAAATTATTGTATTATAATGTTTATGTAAATATTTTTTGTGATGTTTGAATTTGTGTTGTTAGTATACTTAACCTAGATGATATTGATGTTTAACAATTTATTTTTTCTAGAAATAGAAAATAATGATATATCAAAACGTATCTAATACTTGTTAAATGATAGTATAATGTAAATTACATCCATTATTTGAAAATAACCATTCGTTGTTTTTATTTTTTTTTTAAATCAGAAATTATTTTTATTTAAATACATTATTCATATATAATATAATAGTTTAAGTTTGGAAGATTAATCT
>NW_013625491.1:0-615 GCF_000695525.1 Brassica oleracea var. oleracea
AGTGCCAGCGACATGCCTCAACGATCCACTCCCCGACACAGTTGCTGTGAACGATGACAGCTCCATACCCTTTCATGCGATGGGGGATGGACATAATCGGCCCGATGCCGAGTTCTCGACAGAAACGCTTCGTCCTGGTCTTGACAGATTACTTCACAAAATGGATTGAGGCGGAAGCTTTCGCAAGCATTACAGAAAAAGAGGTTCAACGATTTGTGTGGAAGAACATCATCTGTCGCCATGGTTTACCTTACGAGATAGTGACTGACAACGGCTCCCAATTCATATCGAACAAATTTCAAGAGTTCTGCGAGAGATGGAGAATCCGACTCAACACATCAAGTCCGCGATACCCCCAGAGCAACGGCCAAGCCGAGGCGACCAACAAAATCATTATAGACGGTTTGAAAAAGCGCCTCGATCTCAAAAAGGATATTGGGCAGACGAACTCGACGGTGTCCTCTGGTCACATCGAACAACTCCTCGAGGAGCAACAAAGTCGACTCCTTTCTCGATGGCACACGGAGTCGAAGCCATGGCTCCCGCAGAAGTCAACGTAACCAGCCTACGAAGATCGAGGATGCCACAAAACGTCGAGCTCAACAGCGGTATGCT
>NW_013625492.1:0-615 GCF_000695525.1 Brassica oleracea var. oleracea
GGAGTGTACGTACTTACTGACACACATGAGATCGGAGAACAAGAATCAACGAAAGGGGTATATTCATACTATCATTGGACAAACTGATGTATTTAGAGAGTATGTGGAATGGTGGGAGCGTATCATTTATTTTGCAGTATCATTATTTCTATGAATATGGGTGTGCAGTTACATCATCATCATATGTCAAAAAAATGAAAGATACAAAACGAGTATAGTATTATACTGAAAATGGGGGACATGGTCGGCGTCTCTATCACGATGGATAAGTGGTTGGAAAGAAATTGATAACAAAGAGACAAGAAAAATGAGCATAGCCTCATAGGTACGTCCCCGACATTTTCCTCAGTGCTCATGTCACTCGTTTTTAGTGGATCACGAAGAAGCAAGTTTTGGTTTGACGTTCACCAGCCAAAACCAAACTAAACTGAACTACACATGTGAACTCAGATGTCCTTATAGGTCTACTTATGATATTTCACTAGTTCTGATGACAATCACTTAATAAATCCCACTATCAATGGTAAATTACTCCCTCATTTTTTCAAGAATAATTTTTTAAAATAATTTTTTTTTATAATTTAAATTTCACATTTTTATTATTTTACACTGATT
>NW_013625493.1:0-615 GCF_000695525.1 Brassica oleracea var. oleracea
TAGCCGCCGTCTTGAATCCATATTAAAAGCACGCCGATCAAATCTTTAGTTCTTGCTGATTATGCTCATAATATATTTAATTAATTGGTTCACAACTTCACTTCCTTGAGTTTACATTTGTCGGAATTATTGATGGAAGATTTCGTAGATAATTATATAAGGTTTGTCAGTTTCTTCACGTCGGCTTTTGTTGATAATTTTATAAGATTTGTATATAATAATTTTTAGATCTAGCTTATTATGATTTGCCTTGAGTTTACATTTGTTGGATTCATTGATGTAAGATTTGCGAGATAATTATATGAGGTTTGTCAGTTTATAATTATGTTATTTAAGATTTTAAAAAATTTGTTGGATAATAATATTTAGTTCTCGCTCATTATGATCTAAATATGTGGTTACTATGTTCACAACTTCATTGCCTTGAGTTTACATTTGTTAGATTTAGAAAATTATATGAGGTTTGTCGGTTTATTCAGAGTTTTGTATAAGATTTGTTCAGATAATTATATGCCATTTGTTAGATGTCCTCGCGTCGGAATTGATAGATATTTATATGCTTTCTTTTTGGTGGCGCTTCCGTTCTGCTCACCGTTTTTTTTTTTTTTTTTTTTT
>NW_013625494.1:0-614 GCF_000695525.1 Brassica oleracea var. oleracea
GCTCTTGGCGGTGAAGTTGATGTGGAAGATGGCATTACTAGACTTGAGCTTCAGAGATGGGTCTGTATGAGTTTCAAAGGTTTCCACAAGTATCTTGTTGATCTCGGAAAGCAAGCAAGACTTGAATGCGTCCTGGAAGAAAGAAAAGCTTCAAAAATTGCAAAAGGTAAATAATGCCAATCATCATCATGATTCTCATTATATTTACCTCATTATACTGCCAGTAGCAGTAAAGTGCGAAATCAGTATACAGACGAAGCCAATCATTTTCACATATGTCCTGCTCCTGAACCTGGAAAACACATAAAAAAAAGTTTACAAACTGCGTACGAAGTGCAAAAGAGAGAAAGCACATATATTGGAAGTTGATCTTGAAACAACACAATGAGTAGGAAAATGAAACAAAATTTACCTCGTAGAATCTCAGCCTATCATCAGGATTTGCTTCGGACAAAAAGTTGGGCATACGACCTTTGTAAAGCTCATCTACAGCTTCATCGTCCAACAGAGAGAAGGCACCTTCTCCTTCACCCACAATAATTTTATCTGGTTAAGCTCATCTACACCTTCAACCCAATAGATGATTTCACTAAGTTACCTGGTTTCTCGGGTTT
>NW_013625495.1:0-177 GCF_000695525.1 Brassica oleracea var. oleracea
ACCGTGGTGACCATATTGAGATACACCACGAAATTTTACACTATATGACATGTTAGGATTAGCCATCCTAAAAGTCTAAACTCGATGCAAAGATTGAAAAGGCACAGAGTTATCCCGTAAAAGATCTCACGTTGTGAAACATGTACACAAAGGGAAACTCATTAGGCTTAATTGTCC
>NW_013625495.1:291-614 GCF_000695525.1 Brassica oleracea var. oleracea
CGGCCAAAAAAGGTCATTCCTCGGCCGTAGAGGCCATACCATGTTACAAATGGCTCGGCTATAAAAGGTCATTCCTCGGCCGTAGAGGCCATGTTTTAAAACGGCCAAATCATAAGGCCATTACTCGGCCAAAGAGACCATGTTATGAACAGGTCGGCCGCAAGGGCCATAACCGGCCAGAGAGGCCATTACCATAAAAGGTTCGGCCAAGTAAGCCATTATCTATAAGACTAAGATTCTACAGTCTATAAGCTTGGAACATTATGATTTTACATTTATAGAATGATAATATGATCATATGCATCAGACCATATAAGTGAGCA
>NW_013625496.1:0-614 GCF_000695525.1 Brassica oleracea var. oleracea
GGGTGGAAGCTGTGGAGAAGAAGGTAGGTATCACCACAAAACGGAAAGGGACATTAGCTCAAAACAATACCCCTCCACCTAAACCGACGCTCGAACCCGAGGTTAGTAACGAATCCTCTCCCAACAAGAGATTGACTAGACAAAGTCTTAAGAATAAGAACTGAAAAGTTGCATTTGCTTTGTTTCTTGTATGTCAGAACATGTGTGCTTTGTTTATAGTGTATGAAATGGATCTTTGGACAAAGTTATTGGTTATTATTGTTTGAAATAGATCTTTGGTTATTATTTTATAAACCCATCTTGTATATTGCAGAGTGAAAGTGTTAATGGGACGAACGCGGGAAGGAAGAGCTTGGCGGAGTATAAAGGTCCAGATGTGCCCGCAGCTGTGCCCGCAGATGCTAGTTCCTCGAAAGATAAAGCTCCAGAACCGAGCCTTGTTCTATTGGACAAAAATCAATCCACTGTTTCAGATTTACAGAAGGAGGATGCTAGATATCTGGAAAAGAAGGATGCTGCTTTGGCACTTTGCCGTGCAAAGAGTGACCGAACAAGGAAACTTGCTGTCTCACAGCAATCTCCTTATACGGCAAACAGCACGGCCAAAGTGATCA
>NW_013625497.1:0-614 GCF_000695525.1 Brassica oleracea var. oleracea
ATGCGGCTTGTTCAGGCTGTGCTTTCACCGCGCAAGACTGGTGTTTCTAAGTCAACAAAGCGTCAGGGAGGGGCAGAGGGAGCGAAACACACGGAGGAGAAGGGTCCATCACACCCTAAGAATCCAAAGAAGCCGGAGGTTTAGTTTATGGGTAGTACAATCAGGGATGTAATGTGGTGGGGTTTGGGAGTCTTTTCTTATTTACTTAAAATAAGCTCAGTGAGCATCTTTTTGTGTTTGGGGTTGGGGTTTTTATGGGTTTATTGTGATACTGCAGTTTGTTCTATTATATGGAATAAATTTGGAGTCCGTTATGTTTTTTGCACTGATATTGAAACATGGGTGCTATGGTTTGAAAGGAATTTTCTGTTACAGAGGTATGCATTTGGATGCAAAGCGAAGCGAGGCAGGAGGAGTGTACATTGGATCATGGGGCGATGTCTCAGGTTACATGGGATGTGTCGTCACCAGGGCTGCTCGGTGGTCTCATTAAACCACAGACAGCTTCTATGCTTTTCAGGCAAGAGTGGTTTTGGTGTAGTAGAGAAAGGTGCATATACAGTTACTTTGTGGCTTAAGAGATGGTTATATAAGGAAGGTCTTCGATGCTTTAA
>NW_013625498.1:0-302 GCF_000695525.1 Brassica oleracea var. oleracea
TTCTCCACTACTTTATGTATCCAAATCAAGCTTCTTACATTGTGGTTTATGCTGGTTTGTTTAGAATGACGAACAAGTTGTCATATTCCCAAACAGGAAAACTGGGATCACCTGATTTGAAAGTAGGATAGCTTCTTCATCGTAACTCCTAAGAGATTTATTCAACTTCTTGGTGATTCTCCACTACTTTATGTATTTGAATCAAGCTTCTTTTATCATGGTTCATCCTGGTTTGTTTAGAATGACGAAGAAGTTGTAATATTCCCAGACAGGAAAACTGGAATCACCTGATTTGAAAGTGG
>NW_013625498.1:369-614 GCF_000695525.1 Brassica oleracea var. oleracea
TCAAGCTTATTACATCGCGGTTCATGCTGGTATGATTAGAATGACGAAGAAGTTGTCATATTCTCAAACAGGAAAAATGGGATCACCTCATTTGAAAGTGGGATAACTTCTTCATCCTAACTCCTATGAGATTTATTCAATTTCTTGGTAATTCTCCACCTCTTTATGTATCTAAATCAAGCTTCTTACATCGCGGTACATCCTGGTTTGATAAGTATAACGAAGAAGTTGTCATATTCCCAAAC
>NW_013625499.1:0-614 GCF_000695525.1 Brassica oleracea var. oleracea
TTTTCACCAGTGGTCAGACATACTTCCATCAGAGTGTTCCTAGCGCTGGTAGCACATCAGGGCTTGGAGCTTGAGCAACTCGATGTGAAGACTGCGTTTCTTCATGGAGAGCTTGAGGAGGAGATATACATGACTCAGTCGGATGGTTTCCGAGTTCCTGGAAAAGAAGACTATGTGTGTAAGCTTCGGAAGTCCCTTTATGGACTTAAGCAGTCTCCCAGACAATGGTACAAGAGATTCGACAGCTATATGATCAAGTTGGGCTACATCAAAAGTCCTTATGATTGTTGTGTCTACATGAGAAAATTGAAAGATGACACATTCATCTATTTGGTGCTCTATGTGGATCACATGCTGATAGCTGCAGAGAAGATGTGTGACATCAAGAAGCTGAAGGAGCTTCTGAGTTCTGAATTTGAGATGAAGGATTTGGGTGCAACAAAGAAGATTCTAGGGATGGAGATCTTTAAAGATAGGGAGAAGAAGAAGTTGTTCTTGTCACAGAAGACCTACATTAATAAGGTGTTGACAAGGTTCGAAATGTCTTCATGTAAACCTATTAGTATACCGTGTGCATCAAATCTTCATCTTACCATGTATGAGGTTCAGTATGA
>NW_013625500.1:0-614 GCF_000695525.1 Brassica oleracea var. oleracea
GTAAAACTTTAAAACAATCAAAGTTTCAAACAAAATAGCTCATACATTAAAAAAAAAAAACTGATAACTTCTTGTCACTAAAGTCTACAACCATCATGTTTCAAGTCAACTAGTCAAGTCAAACAAAGCAAACGAACTCTTGAACTCAATACTGTAAGTATGTAACTTAGTAGAAGATTGTAAATTTTTAATCTAATTACAGTATAGAATGGCGAGTGATATAAATAACATGCAAAGATTTAACTTTAACTCGTGTCTACCTAGAGGAAGAAATCATATACCTGTGTAGATGGTAGATGGTGATTGATCGAGGAAGAGGTGAAGCTACAGTGGTAGATGGAGTAAGAAGAACGAGGAAGAAGAGAAGCTATGGTAGTAGACCGAGGAAGAAGAGAAGATCTGGTGGTCCTCTCTACGAAAAGAAGTACGGTTGTAGACCAAAGATGAAGAGAAGGTACCGATGAAGAAGATAAGGCCCGGTGGTGACCTTAATCAACGGGTGGAAGAGAAGGTCCAGAATTTCCTCCACAGTTGCGATTTCTCACCTTTTTCGTCGGTGAGCAGAATGCCAAACGTCTCTGGTGAAGAAGACATGCGGGTCCCAAATGCCCCGC
>NW_013625501.1:0-614 GCF_000695525.1 Brassica oleracea var. oleracea
GTTCCACCGAAGCAACTTGGCGTTTTGAGAGAGAGCTTGGCGCAATGAAATGTTCGGTGTAACTCCACCATAAGGCTGAAAGTGGTATCTCTTTGTCCCATACACCGAGGCTGGTGTGGTCGGTCCTTCGTCATCAGCATCACTAGGACGAACTGCCCGAGAAGAACTGGCCTTGGTCTTCTTTTTGCGCGCTTTGGTGATGGTCTCGAGTACACCAAAATCTACGGGAATGAGCTCATGAGCAGCTGGAGCGAAGAGTACATGCCGAGGATCAGATAGCGTTGTCAATCTCTCACAAGGGAGGAATATCTGTAGCTGCTCAGGTTCGAGATCAGTGGACCAAAAGGGGTAACCATACCGATCGCCAGATCGGCCGGTAAGGAAATGGGTTTTCTTCAAGTAAGCGAGATCAATGGAGGCTGGAGCATGATCCTGAGGTCCCAAATCTATCCCAAATGCTTCCAAGATCGGAGTAATGAAGCTCCCGATGAACAGCGTTGGTTTTTCATTCGGAGTTGTCCAAGCCCAATCTCGGTAGTACTCAAAACGCTTCATCAACAATCCCATAAGTCCCAAATCCTCAAAATCTTCCAGATCGGTGTGGAGTAGCGTTC
>NW_013625502.1:0-614 GCF_000695525.1 Brassica oleracea var. oleracea
GTCGGTGATTTTAATCAAATCAGAGACCCATCTGAGCACTCCTTGCCGCCTACCCTAAACATGGACAAAAGAATTAGGGAACTGAACCAATGCCTTCTCGATGCAAACTTAGAAGACCTGAACTACAGAGGCACTACTTTCACCTGGTGGAACAAACAAAAGTTAGACCCGCTGGCAAAGAAACTAGACAGATGTCTGGTTAATGATGATTGGTACAACGCCTTCCCGTCCTCGGTGGCTCTCTTTGGTAGCCCAGTCTTCTCTGACCATGCAGCTATCTCCATCTGTCTCCAACCCGACAGGATAAGAGCGAAAAAACCCTTCAAATTTTACAACTTTCTTTTAAAAAACTCTGATTTCCTTGTGACGGTTTTTACTAGCTGGTTCTCGTTTAATGTTACAGGATCAGCCATGTCCAGGGTATCCAGAAAGCTCAAACTACTCAAGAACATCATCAGAGAGTTTAGCAAGCATAATTACTCAGGCATAGAGAAAAAAATGGCTCAGGCACATGGAAAATTGATACAAGCCCAAGCTGTGATGCTTCTGGCTCCATCTACCCCTAACGCTGTTTCTGAGTTAAAAGCCTTAGAGGAATGGGAGGAACTTTCGGT
>NW_013625503.1:0-614 GCF_000695525.1 Brassica oleracea var. oleracea
GTTCCCTACGCTCATTTGCATGGTTGAAAGCGTAGACGAACGAACAGGGAAACATGTCTCCTGACCCCTTATATTTCACCCACAAGGTGATCATTTGCGCACTGCTAGACACCAAACGTACCTCAACCTCATCCGAATAACAAACCCAGATGCGACCCAGCCGATGGTTTGAATAGTTATGAACAAATTTCCAGCCAGGGAATGTAGCATCAAACACTTTTTGAAAACTTTCCTCCTTTACTCTAGTCTCCATCAGACACCCAATAGACAGTTTAGCAGCTTTTACCCAATACCGAACCGCCTTTTGTTTGCGTGGTTTGTTGAACCCACGCATGTTCCATGCAAAAATTGACGACATCAGAGTTTCCGGGAGGAAACCTTCTTGCTTGGCTGCTGACCCTTCTGTTGCTGTGCTGCGACAAGAACCAGATCCCTAGCTTTAACTTTGTGTCTCTTAGAGCCTCTGCCTCGACCTCGACTCACGGGGTTCTGTCTTTGAGTTGTCGCTTTGGAACCGCCATTTGTTGGTGGCAGTGTCTTCACCGTTAGACCAACTACATCATCTGTTTTTGGGTTCTTTTCCAATGCTTCGTCCACAGTCTCCTCTGCAGTAT
>NW_013625504.1:0-614 GCF_000695525.1 Brassica oleracea var. oleracea
TAGCACCGATATACGGTGTTATGAATTAGATCGAGTCTTGGTAGTTAGCATCTTATTATTATTGTGATTGTGGTTGATTGATTTGCTTGCAGGTTTCTGACATTAAGTCGTAATTCTGGCTCAGGTACCGGATTAGGCTTCGTGAGTATTTCGTTTGTGTAGGCCTGACGTTGGCGTGTATGTGTTTGAGTGATTGCTTGTAAAGGGTGGTGGATATTAAAGCTATGTGGTATCATTGGTTGATGTTCTTGTTTGATTGTTGGTCGACCGGTTAATGATACTTGTATAGTCTATGTGTCTAACACTACATGAGTACGGAACTCAGGCGTATACATGATTAACTAGGATTGGTTGTTGACTTGTTTTAGTGCAGGATCCCGTTACTTGAAGTTAGATCATGGCAGGAGGCCAAGTCTAACTTAGTAATGGTTTGCTTAGCCTTAGCTTATATTGCATGTTAGGGCTAGATTGATTGTTATTTTGGGTTGTCTGGGTTAGAGTCTAGGTTGCGGGTAGTGGCCATAGCTCACTGAGTAGCATTAAGTTACTCATCCAACTCTGGTGTCCTTTTTGCAGGTCGCTTTAGGTAAGGATGATCGGATTGCTTGGTGCTA
>NW_013625505.1:0-614 GCF_000695525.1 Brassica oleracea var. oleracea
TGAAACGGTGCCGATAAAAATAAGTTGTTATCACCACTGTTGATTAGCTTCCTCTCGTTCTGAGCATTCGGTAAAAGCTGAGCTAAGAAAAAAAAACAAAATAAGTCTCTTCAGTTAAGTGACACGAAAAAAAACATTTGGCGGATAAAAGTCTTTTGCGTTCTTACAACAACAACAAAACCAAAGTCAAGTCTCTTTACAATCAATATTGTAAGAATAACGGATACTTTTAAGCAAAACTCAACTCACCTTTGGGTCAGACATGGAAGCTGTAATGAAGCGGACAAGGAACACGTATTGCCATTCGAGGTTTCCAAGGATGGTTTTCTCCATCACCAGAATCTGCTTGTTATTGTAAGAATTGTCTGTTATAAGAATGGTCTGTTGTAAGAAATTGTCTGTGGTAATACACCAAATTTATAGGAACGAGAGCGCTTCTGTGGAGGAGCCAACGGATCAATTAGAACGGTCATATTTCCTTTTTGCGTCTCCCAGGTTGTAGGCTTGTAGCCGTTGACAAATATTACGTTGGCACAACTTTCTATAAGAAAATTGTACAAAACTAAAAAGAACCAATGTCTGTTGGGCCTTTTTTTGTAATACGGTTTGGGTTT
>NW_013625506.1:0-614 GCF_000695525.1 Brassica oleracea var. oleracea
GGAAGGTAAAGCCTTGTGTAGATAGATTTATCACCCTTTCTCTCTCTCTATTTTCGAATTATAGATAGATAGATAGATAAATATATATATATATATATATATATATATATATATATTTATATTTATAATATATATCTATTAGAGATTTTTTGACCAAAAAAAAATCTATTAGAGATTTATTAGGAAGGAATTCGAACAGGACTTGGTGGATACAACCATTAAGGCTTGCTTCATAAGAATTCTATAGGTAAAGGATTAGAACAGGACTTTGTGGCAACCACCATTAAGGCTTGATTCATGGAAGCCTGTCCAATCTTGGTCAATGATTTTGGAAATATAAGCAGACTTTGACTAAGAGAGAAAATTAGTAAAGAGAGAGGACAGAAACTAATGTTTACCTGCAGGTCCATATACTTGTTTGAAAGTCTTTGCATCCTGTGATCGATACCCCCAAGGTAAAGCCTACACTTTTATTTATGCTAAGAAATGAGGTTGGTAGAGGGGAATGTCACACAAGATTGCTAAGTTGTTGGCTACATGAATTTGGTTGTTAAGCTAGGATATGGTATAATGTGCTTTGTGATTAGGACTTTTTAGATGTGGATTGCAATATT
>NW_013625507.1:0-613 GCF_000695525.1 Brassica oleracea var. oleracea
TTGTGCTTGTGTTAAAGATAAAACACAAGTGAGTACAAGAGAGTGAACGCCAAGCCGAGAGCCAAAATCACAACACTTGGTTAAAACAAAACAAAAAAGTAAAGAAATGTGCAGCCAGAGGACACAAGACAATTTTTCTTTTCTCGATAACTTAACTTTTTATTACAAACAGTAGAAACTTTGTGGTTTACCAAGAGGTTTCTATTCTTCTTTGTTGAATTTTTCAAGATATTTATTTTCGCAAGTATCTGGAATTTCTTCTAGTACTTGCTAGCAGACATAACTGCCTCACGTTTCCTATGTATAAACCTTATTTTGCTAGAAGATGAAGCAAAATCTGCGGTCGAACAACAAAGAACACTGAACGACAACTTGAAAGAAGAATGAAATTGGAGACTTTTAAAATCCGTGAACTCATCATTCCTAAACGAATCGAGATCTCGTCAGTCTTTCAAACTTGCATTTTCTTATTCAGTCTTCTTAATACCACAACTTTATTGTAATTTTAATTTTATTCCTTTCTAACGTTCTCGAAAGAAGAATGAAGTTTGACTCATTAGGACTGAGATTAAGCACTTAAGTGAATTGTTTATGAAAATTTTGTTCTTTGTTC
>NW_013625508.1:0-613 GCF_000695525.1 Brassica oleracea var. oleracea
CTGTTAATCATTTATTTTTTGCGGATGACAGCTTGTTTCTGTTCAAAGCTGAAGTTGATCAATGTCAAATTTTTCAAGATATACTTTGTAAGTACAGTAAAGCAACAGGACAGGCCATCAACTTGGAGAAATCTTCCTTAACTTTTGGAAAAAAACATCAGTTTGGATGTAAGGAAGCAGATTCAGCTTAAGCTTGGCATTTTCTCGGAAGGTGGAGTTGGAAAATACTTAGGCTTGCCGGAGTGTTTCAGTGGTTCAAAAATTGAAATGCTAGCCTATATCCAAGACAAAATGAAAGGGAGAATGTCTTGCTGGTATACAAGGTTCCTTTCTCAAGCCGGTAAGGAGATTATTCTCAAATCAGTTGCTATGGCCATGCCTATATATGCTATGAGTTGCTTCAGGTTGCCAAAATCAACTTGTAGAAACCTCACATCTGCTATGGCTGCTTTTTGGTGGAGATCATCAGAGGACAAAGGCAAAATCCACTGGTTAAGTTGGGATAAGTTATGTGTTCCAAAACAGTTAGGAGGGATGGGTTTTAAAGATATTGAGCTATTTAATCAAGCTCTTTTGGCAAAGCAAGCTTGGAGGATCTTATCTGATCAGTCAT
>NW_013625509.1:0-613 GCF_000695525.1 Brassica oleracea var. oleracea
AAAATATATAATAAACACAAGAAAGTACACTACAACAAAATTAAATAATGTATGTATAAAATAATAAAAAACATAAAATAAATAATAAAGATAACCAATTGAAATGTACAATCCGCGCGTAGCGCGGTCCGGCCCTAGTAATATATATATATTCTACAGTTTTGTGTTTAAATAGATGATAAATGATGTTTAACTTAGAAATAAGAAATGATATGCTAAATGTTATGTGAAAAGTCTAAAACATTTGTTTACTTTTCAAATAAGATTAAATTTAACTATTACATATTTTCACAACATTCCAAATTGACCGCGACAGAGGTTTATACTTCTAATCTCTTAAAATTTATGATAACCTTTGCATCTGTTAATATATAAAAACTGCATCATAGGAAAATCTAACACTAAACACCTATAATTCTTGGTCACTAAACCGATGGGTTTCCACATAAGATAATGCTTTGCCATAAACATGTAATGTTGGAAGCTTTGGGGAGTGTTCTTATGCAAATGGCATATTTCTAACTATGTGTCATCAAATCTAATGACCTCTTCTTTTATAGTTTGATATGATTCGGTAATTGCCATCAAAGCATCGAATCTAATGACCTCTTCT
>NW_013625510.1:0-613 GCF_000695525.1 Brassica oleracea var. oleracea
GCGAAGGACGATAATTATGAGTTCTGGGGGAGGTTAATTGGAAGGAACCGCAACGCGACTGTGGAGGATCTCATGGCGATGGTGGAAAGCGACCCGCAGATGTCTGGGGAGAAGAAACTGAAGCTCTGTTTGATAGTTATTGTTGATGGTGTGTTGGTGGCGACCTTGCAGAAACCAAAGCCAACTCTAAAATATGTCAAGTTGCTGGAAAACCTTGATGAGTTTTTTGACTTCCCATGGGGGAGGGAGTCATTTATGTGGACGCTTAGTACTCTGAAGCCGCCCCCGAAGGTGTTCGGTAAGCTTGAAGACCCCCTAGGTGTTTTTTGCCAAAAACTAAGGCAGCAGACAGTGAAAACTGTAGGCTTCCCTTTGGCATTGCAATTGGTAGCATTCCGATGCGTTCCTCGTTTGGCGTCGTTTGTCGGAGGCGACGATTCCGTAACTATTATGGACTACCCAGAGAAAGCAATGCCTCTACATGCCGGTCTTAGTGTGGCGCATATTAGGAAAGCTGAGCATGACCCTTTGGTAAGCACAATCTGGATGTAGGAAATTGTGCATTGTTTATGTTAACTGAGTGTACATGTTCTGTTTGTGTACTTGGTCGGCC
>NW_013625511.1:0-613 GCF_000695525.1 Brassica oleracea var. oleracea
ATGTGGTTACTGAGACGCTTAGCTTTATTCTTCTACCCCATTAAGGATAAATTTGAATAGAAGTCGGTCTCTCCTTCTGGCATATTCACTTGGTTATTATCTTTCCTTTTAGGTCATGGTAATAAACTGAGTCTTCGGGGTTACATGCATCTTTAAGAAAAGAAAGTGTGCCAGTTCACAAGTTTATTGTTAAACAGCTTCTCCCTCATTTTGAATTCGATTGTAAATTTTGCTCAGTGAGACGAAAGGTAACTCTAAGTTAACTCTGCAAGCAAACATTTGATTTGAAATAGCCATTTTATATACCTTCAATATGTGATATGGTTGTTGATATTTTCAGGAACAAACGCGTGTGCTCAGACTTATTCAGGACGATACGAAGCATTTGACTAGGGACATTTTGAACTCATGTTGCTACAAAAAGCAGCTTCACGGTTGGTATGAGCTATACAGTGACAACTAAATCTGTCTGAGTGTCAAATGCGTAGCAAATCCGTTCAAGCTGCAACTTGGATTCTTCTTTTACTTTTTCTTATAATGTAATATATTTTATCTTTGCATTCAGACATGCATAATAGAAACAAACGCGTAGATATTAAGATGGACTGTTTGT
>NW_013625512.1:0-613 GCF_000695525.1 Brassica oleracea var. oleracea
TGCATGGGAAGAAATGCTCAAATGGAGGAATGAATTTGGAGCAGATCAAATTATACAGGTAAAGTAAAGGGATATTATATGGTCCTACATTGTTAAAGAAAGTTAATAAAAGTTTTTGGCTTTCTTGCTTGCTCAAAACAGGATTTCAATTTCAATGAGTTGGACCAAGTCACAATGTACTATCCTCAAGGGTACCATGGAGTTGATAAAAATGGTAGACCCATCTATATCGAGAGACTAGGAAAAGCTCATCCCGGTAAGCTTATGGATGTTACAACCATTGACCGGTACTTGAAGTACCATGTCCAAGAATTCGAAAAGGCTCTTCAACAGAAGCTCCCTGCCTGTTCCATTGCAGCAAAGCGACGTGTCACTACTACGACTACAATACTTGATGCTGATGGCCTGGTATGTAAACTCCTATATAGATTCTCTTAAAAAGTGTCATGAAATGTTTTTTTTTTCTTGATTTATTAACATCTCTCTTGTGGTAACTCTCAGGGTATGAAGAACTTTAGTCCTGCAGCGGCAAATCTCCTGTCCTCTATTGCTAAAGTAGATTGTAGTTATTACCCTGAGGTACTTAACTCTTTGAAGATTACACTTTTGGTAA
>NW_013625513.1:0-613 GCF_000695525.1 Brassica oleracea var. oleracea
ATTTTATAATGACTTATAAAAGTTTTGTTTATCAACACTTGTAAATCCTAATTGATCAATCTAAAATTGATGAACCACATCAATAACGAAAGAACTAGCAATGAAATATATCGCAAATGACAAAAAAAAAACCTAATCTACTCTATTCCAAGTTACAACATACTAAACCTAAAGGCCACAACCTCTAACAAAATTAGTCAAATATAACACTAATATCAATTACACATCTATTATAGGCAGAGCGAGAAGAAGAATCGCCCAGAAGAACCAATAACATTACCGGAGTCGAGAGAAATCGATGGTAATTGAAAACCACCAGTGAAAAGTAGGTTTTTGTAATCAAAGAAATGGAGAACGGCGGAATATAAAAATATGCGGTTGGGGATTTGTATCGGAACAGACGCGAACGGAGGAAGAAGATGAAAGGTCCCGTCTTTTTACCCTTAATTGTGACGGTTTTATTTTTAAGGCCCAATTTTGATTATCAATGTTTAAGGCCCAGTTATATATGGTTTAATGTTTAGAAAACAATACTATGGTTTTGTAAACTATTATAGATTTACAAACTCTTGTAAAGTATTTATATGCTCTTATAAATTATTTATTGGGCTTT
>NW_013625514.1:0-304 GCF_000695525.1 Brassica oleracea var. oleracea
CGTTTATAAAAAAACTTACAAGATTTTCCGAGGACATTCCGAGAAACGCTTGAGATTCTCGATCGATCAATCACATTGTTACGCTTTGGTCCATCTTAGTGATCGATCGATGCGTTTCTGGATATATATACATCGATCGATCCGTTTATAAAAAAACGTACGAGATTTTGTTCTCGATCGATCACATTGTTACCCCAAAAATTTCCTCGGAATATTGCGACGGAATTCCGAGGAAGAAGAGGGTTTCGTCGAAATTTCCTCAGAATAATCCGAGGAAATTCCGAGGAAATAGGGTTTTTAAACC
>NW_013625514.1:525-613 GCF_000695525.1 Brassica oleracea var. oleracea
GGCAAAAAAAATTGATGTTTTGAAACCCCAAACACTAATTTCTCGGTATTTCCTCGAAATATTCCGAGGAAATTCCGACGGATATTTT
>NW_013625515.1:0-613 GCF_000695525.1 Brassica oleracea var. oleracea
TGGCTCCATTCGCGTCTAGGAGCTGTGTAATCTTATTCCTCGCTCTCCTTTGCTTTGTTAAGGCATGAAAATTTTTTGTATTTCTGTCCCCTTCCCTCAGCCAAAACACCCGACTCTTCTGTTTCCAGAATAATTCTTCTGCTTTAAGAGCATCGGAGAGATCCTTCAACGCTGCTGCAATTTCCTTAGTTGTTGCATTATCATCAGCATACAGACCCTCCACTTTTTCCTTAAGCTCCTCCACTAATTTGGCCGAGTTCACATTATGTTGTCTCCTCCATTCACTCAAGGCTTTTCTGCAACTGGAAATATGTTCCATAATAGTCGCATTAGGAGGAAGATCAGGAGATTTCCATCCATCAAGAATAACTTGCCTTAGCTCGTCATCATCCAGCTATCTCATATCAAACTTAAATTTTTTCGATCTCCTTATTGGCTTTATGAGTATGTCTGCAAGGATCGGACGATGATCCGATCCCCATAGCCTCATATACTTCACAGTCGAGTGAGGAAACTGTTCGTGCCAATCTGCATTTCTCACTGCTCTATCTAAACGACATTGAACCGTTGCTCCTCCTGCTCTCTTCCCTACCCAGGAGAGCATATTCCCCGT
>NW_013625516.1:0-613 GCF_000695525.1 Brassica oleracea var. oleracea
TTTTTTTTGGCCCACCATATGCTCGACGAAATTTCCCAGAGGGTTTTCAAAGTTTCTGCACATTTCTCGACCACCGGGCTTTGATACCAATCAGACAGTAACTAAGAAAGAAGAGATTTCGGATCAAGAGATGAACAAGAGATTTTTAATAACTATATAGTCAAAACAAAAGATCCACACATTTGGATATAAACACATTGGATGATGGCTTAAATGGAAATAAACGGTAGGATCGTTTCGAATCCAATCTGATGTCCCTTATTTTTAATAGTTAAAAGTCCATTTAAAATAAATATATAATTTTATGTTAAAAATATATATAAAGGACTAAAAACATTTTATAAATATATAATTATTTATTTTCATCCTAGATTTATAAAATGTTGCTGTAAAACTATTTATTAAAGACTAAATCTATATAAGTTTTAAGGGTCCAAAAGTTCTTTTTGCCTACTCACTTATGCGCCTTCGTATCTAACTATCTATTATGGCCTAGTAGGCCTCCGCATAAAATCCGGAACCCAAAATCCGAACTGAACTCAAACCAAAAAATCCGATCTGGTATTCGACCCGAAATGTAAAAATACCCGAACGGGTCTTGTAGGGTGGTATA
>NW_013625517.1:0-613 GCF_000695525.1 Brassica oleracea var. oleracea
ACCTAATTGGAATTTTTGTTTCCATATATAAAGAAAATTTGCACATTATCTTTCTTCTTCTCAAATGACTGCAACAAAATGTAATGTTTCTCACTCTAAAACTCTCAAACCTCTCTCTAATCTCTTTGAACATCAAAACACCAAATTTTATATCCATTTCTCACTTTTTTATGTCTTCTCACTAATTTATTTCTTTTTGCAGGTTTTCCATTACATGATTCTCATCTTTCACTCTTTCAAAGGTAGATCTCTAAATTTTGGATATGAATTTATGTGTGTGTTTATATGTTAGATTATTAAAAACTATAGATTCAAGATAGTGTGACTGTTTTGTTTATTTTGTAAGCATAAAATTTTCATTTTTGAAGTTTTTCTTTGTTTTGAAGTCATTTGATTGTTTTTGAATTTGCAGATTTTTCCAAATCTGAGAAAATTTAAAAGACTTCTCAGAAGAATCTGAGAAAGAAGACTCTCAGAAGCCTTATTAGAAAGTCTTCTAATGTATTTTATGCTAGAAGACTTCTTCATGGGAAGTCTTCAGGAAGTCTTCCAAAGTCTTCAGGAATTCTTCCGAAGTCTTCTGCCTAAAGTGGTATAAATTTTGGATATGTAT
>NW_013625518.1:0-613 GCF_000695525.1 Brassica oleracea var. oleracea
TATGAATATGAAGTCTCATTGATAAATATTCATATTATATATATGTATATTAATATCATTTAAATTAAATTATATACTATATAAAAATGTTAATTTGAAAATTTTCATTGAAATTTTTTTGAGATCTTAATATTAGATGATAACTTATGGAGAGTCAATAGTAAGCAGATCGAGAGTAGATAGAAAACCCAATCCCGTTTCGTCATTTTACAATCGATGTTGCCTATCTGATTTTGATGATTTGTGCTAGCCGAATTTTCTTTTGTGCATATAAAGTATTAAAAATAATTAAAATGAACTGTAATATGTTAACTCTTCAAACAACGGTGATACATTTAATGGACCAACATTTGTATCATCATTTTACAATCGATAAATATCGTAGCGTTGCAAAATGCTAAAATCATTTAATAAACAAAAATTAGTATAAAAAACTCATCCCGCGCATGAGCGCAGGTTATCATCTAATATAACATATAACCAAATTACTTAATTTGAACCAACATTACATTAAACCATCATTTGGTTATCTACAGATAAAAGAATAATACAAAACTCAAAGCTTCATTCCATAAGATGGTTTACTTTAGTCTTATATATATATATATATATA
>NW_013625519.1:0-613 GCF_000695525.1 Brassica oleracea var. oleracea
CACACTTGTTTGGGTCATTAGATCTAGTTAATAGACAAGTCCATAAATGCGAGTGCTGATTGACTTGTTGCTTAGTAGTTGAGCTCTACATTATCATGCATGCAACTCATTAGGCATCCGTAGGATTATAATTTCAAGTTTCCTAAATAAAAACCCTAAGTCTAGCTATTTCCTTTTAAGCACCAAAACCTCAACCAGTCAATCGAGAAATTACTTGCTCAACAAAACTGCAATTTTACATTTAAATCATTAAAACATCCTACTTAAGAAATTTCATTAGATTTATTAGGTTCCCTAGCTCCTTGCGGATTCGATTCCTAAGTATTGCAATTGAACCTCTTATTTGAGAGAGTAAATTCACTCTTTAGGGTAATTTGAGTACTATCAGTAATAGGAGCGCCTTTGGAGATGAGGTGATGATTACCGGCAGCCGTTGTTTGACAGTGATTAAGATGGAGCCTTCTCTATCTCTTCCAGGAAAGAGACCCAAAAGTGGCGGTGTGACGACTCGATTGGCACAGCAGTCTGCTGACATGGCTCGCTCTACAAGGACTTTGGCTGTGGCTTTGTCCAATCTAAACTTAAATGTGTTCCCTCAGGACGGTACTGTGTT
>NW_013625520.1:0-613 GCF_000695525.1 Brassica oleracea var. oleracea
AAGCATCCTGGATCCTCCAACTTCTCTGGAACATCAAGCCTCTGAATTATGGCACTGCACTCATGGGTAAAAATCATCATGCCTTCCATCTCCTTCTTCTTTGCAGCTACAACATCTTCCAGGAACCTGTTGTATTGAGGAATCAACATGAAAGCATCGATGATGGGCATTGCAACCTGAGCTTCACTCATTTGCATCTCAAATAGAGCTTTGTACTTCCCTAGCAGCTGCCTCTTGAATCTACCAGGGAATGGTAGTTTGGGTTCATAGGGAGGAGGAACAAAAGAATTCTCACTTGCTGGAACAACAACCTCACCATTTTTCACTTTTTTCTTCTCTTCCCCAACCTTTCCTTTACCTTTTGCTACCACAATCTTCTCCAAGATTTCATCATTGATTTTCTCATCAACAATCAACACTTCATCATCTATGTTGATGGCAACCCCCTCACCTTGTTTCTCAGCATCCTTGGTGAGAGCTTTCTGAGGTAACTCCTTACCACTCCTAAGGGTGATAGCTTTGGCCTCCTTAGGGTTTTGGTCAGATTTTCCAGGTAGAGATCTTTACTGGCGATTCTGGTGAGTGTTCATGGAAGCAAACTGATTCTCTAAAT
>NW_013625521.1:0-613 GCF_000695525.1 Brassica oleracea var. oleracea
ATTACGAAATTGGGGAACAAATTCCGAGAGACCGCTGAAGACGTAGACCCAACATATCCAAGGATGTGCCAAACGAAGTTCAAGAGAAGTGAAATGAAGGATTTCCCCTATCGAAATTAAATAAAGAACTTGGTGATACTAAGGTTAGTTGTCCCTTTTATCTGAATATTTTACACTACATGTTATGGTAATCTTAATAAAGTGTTGGCACTGTAGGACATTGAGAACATCTTGTCTGTTTCCGAAGAGGAACAAACTCTACTAGCTCGGATAACAGAACCAGAGGATATCAGTGATAAGGATGACTTGATTGTCGAGAGTTGGATGAAGAGGCTGGCTCGTGGATATGTTGTAAGGTTTGAAGATATATTAGAGGAGGATGTGGCTGCCCGACAAGCCCCTCCCCCTCAAAATGGTGAAAACGGGACAGGAGCCACCACCAATGAAGCAGCAGAGAACACGGTGAAGATAAATGAACTGGTAGACGTCATTAAAAGCTTCAAAGAAGAAATGGGAGAGCGGATGAAGAGGGTTGAGGAAAAGGTGGAAGAGTTTGACCTAAGCCTGCTGCCTCAGAAGATTATGTTCAAGAGCAGATTGTGGCTATGTATGC
>NW_013625522.1:0-613 GCF_000695525.1 Brassica oleracea var. oleracea
ACGATAAAATGATATATTAAAATTACCAAAACTAAATTAGTTTATTCCCTGTTTTAGTAAAATCTTATAGAAATTCCATTATGTAACCATATAAAATAAAATAGTGATTTTAAAAAAAAAATAGATACAACCATGGTTTATGGTTAAAATCCAAATGACCTTAAAAACTCTAGTTATCCAAACTAAAAAAAAAATTAAGATACAATTTTAATGTGTTATAACTTTTACAAACCTAAAATTTTGGAAAATAAACTGAAACCAGATAGCGATTTTAACTGGACATGACTAGGGGACATTTATGGCTGAAGAGGGAAAAACAAAACCAAAATAAATAAATAACCATTACATAGACAACATTGGTATTTTTTTTCACAAACATAAGCACTTAAAACAAACGAAAAACAACAAATTTTTTATCCCAAATGAAAATTAAAAAAAAATCAGAAAAACACAAACCAAACAACTTAAAACCAAATGCAGCAACTTTAAGCACAAATGCAAAAACAAATAAGTTTACAAGTTTTCCTTGGAAAAAACTTTAGGCAAACATCACACAACAGTTATGGATAAACTGTGGGAGCTCAGCACCAACACACCAATGTTTTATTTCTTC
>NW_013625523.1:0-613 GCF_000695525.1 Brassica oleracea var. oleracea
GGAAAACATCCAGAGACCTTTTTGAATGGTTCGGACCAGGTATTAATGTGGTCAAGAATAGCAACTCCCGTTGCATGTACATCTCCGGTAGCAGGTTGTATGGCGTAAGAAAGACTGGCCACAATGAATATTGTCTCCCTGACATTCCGAACGGACTAAATCCATATGTGCATAATCCGAGATACACATTTCGGCAATTGCTAGCGAAATCCGGATGTACTTTGTTAAAATGTTTCCAAGCTCATCGACGCAGGAGTCCTCTCAGATTGATATAATCTTTTCAATCTGTCTGTAATTGGTAGGTACCACATCCTTTGATACGGTACCCTATTACGTCCCCGTCCTTGCGGCTTGAATCGTAGCTTCTTGCAGAATCGACATTCTTCTAACTTCTCATCATCTCCCTAGTAGATCATGCAGTTGTCGATGCAAACATCTATCATCTCCAAAGGCAATCCAAGACTATAAACCAGTTTCTGAACCTCATAATAAGAATCAGCAGACACATTGTCTTCCGACAAATACTCTTTAAACAAGTCTGCCCATTCGTTCATGCAACTTTCGGATAGATTGTGATCAGTTCTAATATTCATCATTCTAGCAGCCAACGACA
>NW_013625524.1:0-271 GCF_000695525.1 Brassica oleracea var. oleracea
GGTGATTCTCCACTACTTTATGTATCTAAATACAGCTTCTTACATCCTGATTCATCTTGGTTTGAATAGAATGACGAGGAAGTTGTCATATTCCCAAACAGGAAAACTGGGATCACATGATTTGAAAGTGGGATAATTTTGTCATCCTAATTCCTATGAAATTTATTCCACTTCCTGGTGATTCTCCACTACTTTATGTATCCAAATAGAGCTTCTTATGTCATGATTCATCCTGGTTTGATTAGAATGACGAGGAAGTTCTCATATTCCC
>NW_013625524.1:445-613 GCF_000695525.1 Brassica oleracea var. oleracea
TGATTTGAAAGTGGGATAACTTCTTCATCCCAACTCCTATGAGATTTATTAAACTTCTTGGTGATTCTTCACTACTTTTTGTATCCAAATAAAGCTTCTCACATCGCGATTCATCCTGGTGTGATTAGAATGACGAGGAAGTTATCATATTCCCAAACTGGAAAAGTG
>NW_013625525.1:0-613 GCF_000695525.1 Brassica oleracea var. oleracea
AGCAGCAGTTCAAAAGGTTAACCTATTCCGGAATCTCCGGATCTACGATTATTTTCAACTCCCCGAAGCATTTTCGTCGCTTACTACGCTCTTCCTCGTCTCTGGGTGCCTTGGTATCCACCGTAAGCCTTTCCTCGTTTGAACCTCGCCCTTCACTTCAACTCATACATACTACTTTTTTACTACCAGGAGATCAGATTTTGACCCAAGAACACAGCAAAACCGGTGATCGATCGTCTGCGTATCAGGGTATCCAAACCAATCAGAGTCTGCAAAGCTTTTAGGTTGAATCTCTGAATCTGCATAATACATCAGACCTTGTCTAGGGGAATTCTTGAGGTAATGGAGAATTAGAGTGGCAGCCTGCATATGTGGAGCTCGAGGAGCAGCAACAAATTGACTTAAACGATTCACAGCATATGTAATGTGAGGCCGTAAGATACTGAAGCTGTCCTTCCAACCAGCCAACCCATATTACTTCCTAACGGTTGAACACAACACTTACTTTGGCCAGGTTCTTCCATCTCCTTCGGATCCTGTAACTCTCTCCTTCTCCTCCAATGAGAGCATTTGAGACTTCTCCTCATCAACTAGTTAATGAGACTTCTCGTGC
>NW_013625526.1:0-613 GCF_000695525.1 Brassica oleracea var. oleracea
CGAGCTCATTCTTAAAGAATCGTAAGTGGGCTTGTAGTCGCGTTTTACACCTCGATGGGCCGTCTTTCGACATGAAACGTTTGTTACGATTTTCTTTTCGACAAAAACAAGTTCTCGCGGTTTTTATTGTAAAGTTTCAACGGTAACTTTGATCGGAATGATATGAGAAATGATATGGATGCGTTACATGGGAGCTAGCATTGAGGAACATACGAGAATGCACGGATTGGGGTCGTACCCGTTGATCGATGTCCGAGACAGTTCGGTCGCTACATAGCGACCTGGTCCACGCTAGATCGGTTGCTATGTAGCGACCGAACAAAAGGTTTGGTCGGTCGCTACGTAGAAACCGACCGAGTGGCTTGGTTGGTCGCTACGTAGCGACCGGCTCGTTCGCGGACCGGTCGCTACGTGATGACCTTGTTTGGATCCTTTTCTGACGTTTTAAGAACGTGTTCTTGGACTATGGGTGTTTAGTTTAGAAGAATCAACCGAGATCAGTGCAAGACCTCACCGCAAAGTTCTTCGTAAAGATTTCTTTTCGAAGATTACTTTTCGTAAAAACATTCATGCTGATTTTTATGGATATTTGGATGTTAACTTCGTCGTGTCC
>NW_013625527.1:0-613 GCF_000695525.1 Brassica oleracea var. oleracea
GCATAAACTTCTAGGTTCACCGACCAATATGATTTCATTATTTCAAATTTGATATCTTTTAGAAAAAGAAACAAAATATATTCAAGTTATATTATGTTTTAAAAATAAAATGATAAAAAAATAGTAGTTAAAGAAAAAATAATTAAAAAAAAAATATTTTTAACGTTGTCGGCAAAACACTAAACCCTAAATGTGAAACATTAAATTTTTGGGTAAACTCTAAACCTTTAGATAAATCATAAACTCTAAATCAAAAACATTAAACGCTAAAATCCTAAACATTTGAGTGTTTTTTTTTTAGAGTTTAAGATTTTATCCAAGAGTTTAGATTTTAAGATTTAAGGTTTAGAGATTTGAATTTAGGGTTTAATTTTTTCCTGACAACGCAAGGCTCGATGGAATTGAGGTTCGATGTAATTGACCCGCCTTATGTTGGACTTCCCAACTTACCTAGTGGCGTGAATGCCAAGTATGGTCCGTAATAATCTATCTTCCGGAGCATATGAGGATTTTTTTGCCACTTGAGACGTCTTTTTCACTTATTATTACTCTTTTCTAGGTAAAAATTTTTTTCTTTAGTTACTACTATTTTTTTATTTATGTTTTTTTATCT
>NW_013625528.1:0-612 GCF_000695525.1 Brassica oleracea var. oleracea
GAGAAGCCAATAGAGCTGCAAGAAAGTATACAATATTGTTCCAACCTACTTGTGCTGCTTTGCTTAACAACTCGCCCTCAAGGACAACTAAACAAAAGTGTACTCCTTTCTTGCTCAAGCCTCCGCTTTAAGATTGAAAGAGGTTCATGAAAACAAAGGAAACTAATGAGATTCAGCATTGGTCTGTTTTTGAGCAGTAACACAGGTGGATGTAATTACTATGCGAAGGAGACTGATGAGCATAGACAGCCACTGAAATTATGAGACAGGTGTGAGGTGTTTTGGTCATTACGTGAATTTACAAAAGAAACGAAAAGGTTCAGGTTGGGTAGTGTAACTGTGTTGATCGGTCTTTGCTATCTCTCTAACGTGGAGGCTTAGAGGAAATGCGTGAAAGGGAGCATTCTTGCTGTATATATCTTATATTTATATGTACATTCCCTTATTAATAATATTATATATGTATGTGATCAAGCTGGTAGAGCCATTTAATTGTTTGAATAGAGAGAAAGAATGGTTATTCATGAGTAGATATATAGAAAAGAAACAACATTTATGTTCACAAGCTAAATAGGATTCTTAAATCATTGATAAGAAGGTTGTATGTATTAG
>NW_013625529.1:0-612 GCF_000695525.1 Brassica oleracea var. oleracea
ATAAATTTTGCATAAAATTAATAAATTTTTCATTGAAAATCAAAAACAATACTTATTTTGTAACGAAATTTTTTTCTAAAACGACACTTAATACGACGGAGGGAGTATAATGGTTGTGCGGTCTTATGTGCTTGTGAAAGACGCCACGAATAAGATAATGATGCCTTGATCCAACTATATTCGAATTAATATTTTTGTATAAATAAAAAATAGACTGATAATTATTTCGCAAGGTAATTAAGTAATATTGTAATCGAGAAAAGTTGATCGGAAATTCATGTTGATCTCTGACAGTTTTGAGCTGACAGATAGACCGATAAATACGGCTTTGGGATCTGTAAATTAATGTAATTAAATGTACTTTAATGTGGTTGTGGATGATGCTCATAGATAATTATCTAAATATCATTACGGGTGGTTCCCCCAATTACTCGGAATTTCCGGATGTCAAAATTTCATACTAAATGTTATACGTCAGTATCCCACGATTAGAGTAATTACAGTGCAAATCTGGATTTAGTGAACATTTTGTTTGATAATTCAGCGTCAGTCTGAACAAAACGATCAAAAGTACTAGCACTAAATAACATATATATATATATATATATATAT
>NW_013625530.1:0-612 GCF_000695525.1 Brassica oleracea var. oleracea
AGTCGAGGAATTGGAAACCAAAGTTTGGTCTCATCCTGAAAGTATGAGACATAGACGCACTGAAATCCCAAAGGAGGGGACCACGGCCTCTGAGATTTAGTTGGAATCAAAAAGGTCACCCCGGTTCCTTCACATTCCCTCAATAAAGCTTTCACGCTACTAGGAGTCGAACGAGTCTCCTCGATATTCTCCCGTGACTGTCCCTCTACGACAGAAGGACGCATCTGCTCAACCGCCAGAGCCGGAAGATCCTCGAAGATTCCCCCTGGATGGTAACAACACGGGACGAAATCGGGGAGGGAAGTCTCTCCGACATCAGCTCCACCCTGGCCGTCTCTCAAAATTAATGTTACATTTTCTCTCTCCTCGCGGAGCTGCCGCGCCGAATCAGCAACGAGGACTCGCTGGGGCGTGTCCATATTCTCCGTATCCATCATGGCTTCACGATGAATCGTCTCAAAATCGGGCGAGGAATTCGACTCGACGACACGTGCAGGACTCGATTCGGTCGCATTTACCGCGGCTTTCCCTTTCTGGGCCCTAGAAAGTTTACCTCTACCACCCAACGACATTCTCAGATCTAAGACTACAAAGTTAGAGAGAGAAGCGGAG
>NW_013625531.1:0-612 GCF_000695525.1 Brassica oleracea var. oleracea
CGCCGAAGAGAGTTCGAAAGGCGCTGAGTTTTGCGCATCCTGGTCCTAATTTGGGCGGAGAAGCAAGGAGTGGTTCCGAACCTGAAGACCAAGGTCCCAACGCTGCTCCCACGATTGTGACGGGGCCGAACCCTTCGAAGGGGAAAGATATTGATCTCGGCGACCTGGAGTTTTCGGTGGATGACTGCATGCTTCCAGGATGGGATCCGAACCTTGCTTTCGGCGATGGAAGCGGTACGAGCGAGGTCCCTATTCTGGACTTCGATGATTTCTTCGCTGGTCTTCCATCGGGATTTGACGCTCCTCAGGCCACGACCGAGTCAGGGAGGCCGAAAGTTATTGCGGAAGGATCTCGTATCATTAACGTGGTATAAACTTTAAGAATTCTGACGATCGTTATTATTATTATTTTCTTATAACGTGCCAATCGGTTTTATAGGGTTTGAACTTGCTTGGATCGGCCATTGAGGCGAGCCATAGAGAGGCCATGATCTATCGCTTTAAGGCGGAGAGGGCGAAAAAGGATCTTGCTCGCATGCGAGACGAGATGCTGGCGCGAGATGCCCAACTTGCTCGTGATCATGCCAGGGCTGTTCGTAGGGCGGAACGGAA
>NW_013625532.1:0-612 GCF_000695525.1 Brassica oleracea var. oleracea
CTGCCTCAACTTCAACTCCTATTTACATTCCAGTGCACATGTCAATCGATGTTACTACATATGATTCAAGCTAAAACGGCACATGGTTTTCAGCAGAACAATATTGATAACATAACATAAACTTCAAAGACAAAACAAGAGTAAATAAGCTACAACAGCATGTGATTCAACGACTCACCCCAGAATTTCATAGAGGAAGATTGATTCAACATAGATAAAAAAAAAAAAAAGAGAGTTAGCTTTTTACAGCCGCCGACTAAAGGTTTTTGTGGAAGGGTTTATGACTTTATGAATCTGTTTTAGGCTCCAACCCTTATTTGTTGGCTATATAAATTAAGATTTGTAAACTTAGGAAAAAAATCAATTTGCTTTGTTGTTAATGACCATAAATTTGTAGACGACCCATTTTATTTTTTTCTAATAATTTTGATTAGTTTCTACAAAATATTGGATTGTAATTGACTGAATTTTTGTGTCTCAAAAACAAAATTTAATAGTGCTTATTAATCTATACTAATAAAAAGGACCTTTTGAGGCTCTATAGAGCGTCCACATCAGCAAAAACAACTTCTCCCGAAAGATGACACGTGGCATAAAATATAGTTTTATATT
>NW_013625533.1:0-612 GCF_000695525.1 Brassica oleracea var. oleracea
TAATTTAAAAAGATTTATAAATGTGTATAAAATGATTTACAAATTTTCCAATAATTAATTTATAAAGGCTTATGAATCTATATATAATAATTTATAAAGCCCAATAAATAATTTATAAGAGCATATAAATACTTTACAAGAGCTTGTAAATCTATAATAGTTTACAAAACCATAATATTGTTTTCTAAGCATTAAACCATATATATAACTGGGCCTTAAACATTGATAATAAATTTTGGGCCTTAAAAATAAAACCGTCAAAATTAAGGGTAAAAAGACGGGATCTTTCATCGTCTTCCTCCGTTCGCGTCTGTTCCGATACAAATCTACAACCGCATCTTTTCATCTGTTTTTATATTCCGCCATTCTCCATTTCTTTGATTACAAAAATCTACTTTTCACTGGTGGTTTTCAATTACCATCGATTTCTCTTAACTCCCGTAATGTTATTGGTTCTTCTTGGCGATTCTTCTTCTCGCTCTGCCTATAATAGATGTGTGATTGATATTAGTGTTATATTTGACTAATTTTGTTAGCGGTTATGGCCTTTAGGTTTAGTATGTCATAACTTGGAATAGAGTAGATTAGGGTTTTTTTTGTCATTTGCGATAT
>NW_013625534.1:0-612 GCF_000695525.1 Brassica oleracea var. oleracea
TTTTTTTTTTTGCTGTTTTGTATATTTTGGCTTCGATCCTCTGTCTGAATTTTGTTTCTGTGTTATATCAATTCGGTGCAGTCAACCATAATGCAAGCCACCATCTATGCTAACCGCCTTCCGAGATTCCGGTCTAAGCTCGCCGCCGGAAAAATGTTTTCTATATCCGGTTTCGATGTTGCCCAGTGTGCTCAGAATTACCGGCTCACCGACTCTCCTTTGCTGCTCCGGTTTAGTGATTTAACCGATTTTGATGAGTTAGCAGAGCCGGTTTCGCCCTTGCCACAAGAAGGCTTCCGGTTCCGCAATCATTCTGAGCTAGCCGGATTGGCTAACAGGAACACACAGCTCCCAGGTAAGCTTAAATATGTTGGGTTGATCCTTTTTATCAAACAAGCTACTGATTAATGTTATTGTGTCTCTCAAAGACATTATAGGTGAGATAACAGCTGTTAAGAGTACCGTTAACGACTCTCTTGGAGAGAAGGACCGTATCATGGCAACTATCAAGTTGGATAAGTATTTCTTAATCTTTAGTTTTTTATTATTTCCTTTATATAATTAGATGTGGTAGAATTCAAATTAATATATTGTTAAAATATGATTTTTGCA
>NW_013625535.1:0-612 GCF_000695525.1 Brassica oleracea var. oleracea
TTTATTCTAATTCGTTTGGGCTTTTTGTGCATATTTGGTGAAGCCCATTTGATAAAGAGTCAGTCAATATGCTCCACACGCGTTGTTTTGTCAACCCGTTTTTTTCTCCGTCGTCGCGATATTGGGTCACCTCCTAGAGTTTCGATTCAGTTGCCTCATCTTCTTCCTATAGATCCCGAAATCCACCAGTTATAGATTCATCCTATTAAATTCCGTCTTAAATCATCCTTCAATGCAAACTTTGTTCTTGAGCCCTGATTTAAATCATCTTAAACCTCTGGTGGCAGAAGTCCAGTTATAGATCTCGATCTACCTTCAATGCAAACTTTGTTCTTGGAAGGCGGTGAAACATCGAGTATAAAAATGTTAGCATCCCTACTCTCTAAACCATCCTATCAATCTATTGAAACAACGGATCTGAATAGAAACTTCAGGTTTGTTAAAAATCAATTTCTCTGTTACAATTTTTTTTTTTGACATTTTTGATATGTCTGTGTGCAGAAGTTGAGTAACTGAAAGAGAGGATGGCGAAGCTAATGCTTGGTGAAGATATGTCAGGTTCTGCTGAAGGAGTTTGTCCTGCCATCTCTAACGCTATTACCAATCTCTACG
>NW_013625536.1:0-612 GCF_000695525.1 Brassica oleracea var. oleracea
ATTGTCGACAAAAGAAAATATACACATTTGCATACATTTTCCAGCCCTAAAGATATATAGTCTTGGGTTTAAGGTTCATTTCATCATTCTACCCTATTCTCCGATTCTTGCTTTTTATTCTTACTAAAAAAGGTGAAGACGAGATGGAGGCTGCGAACGCTGTGATGGAGGCTGCGAACGCTGAGATGGTGGCTGCGAAAGCTGAGATGGAGGCTGCGATATCTAAGATGGAGGCGAGATGGAGGCTGCGAAAGTTGAGATGGAGGCTGCGAACGCTTCTATGGAGGGGAATACAGTGGGGATGAGGACCTTCATCAACATGTTGAAGATCATAATCTGGTGGGACTTTGAAAACCTTGGAGTCCCCCATGATTTACCTCCGGATCTGGTGTATGAACTCACTCTTTGTGAGGAAGTTGAGAGATGAGGGGTTTGGGGGTGATATTGAAATAAGGATTGTCGTGCCGTTCGTTCAGTGATTGCGTTGTACCAAGTATTTTGCTGGAAAATATGACGATTTGTCGAGTTAATAACTGAGAAAAAGCCAAAAATAGCACTAAATCATGTTTTTGTTCCCAAACTAGCACTCAAGATCAAAAGTCACAAAAATAG
>NW_013625537.1:0-612 GCF_000695525.1 Brassica oleracea var. oleracea
AATTAATTTTGAAATTAAAATTGAAAATAAAATTTTATTTTTCTTTTTTATTTTTCTAAAAAACAAATATTTTATTAAAAAAAAACAAAATCTCCCAAAATTTTCATAAAATTAATTTTGAATTAAAATTAAAATATTTTTTTTCTTTAAAAAGTCAAAAAGTTTCCAAAATTTTCATTTTAAAAAAAAAATCCAAATTTTTAAAAAATTATAATAAAATGAAAAAAATTAAAGTTACAATTATCAACTTTTTATGTGTGTATAATTAATTTCAACTTTTAGCAAATGTATTAAAAAAATTGAAAATTTTGGAAGATTTTTTATTTTATGAAAAGAAAAAATAAAATAAAATTTTATTTTCTATTTTAATTTCAAAATTAATTTTATTAAAAAATTCTTTATTTTTTCAATTTTTTTGGAATTTTAAAGATCTTTTTAAGTTTTTAGAAAATTTTGGAAGAGTTTTTATTTTTTAAAAAGAAAAATAAAATTTTAATTTTTAAAAAGAAAAATAATTTTTTTTTATAAAAATCTTCTATATTTTTTATTTTTTGGAATTTTAAAGATCTTATTAAGTTTTTAGAAAATTTTTTATATTTAATATGTACCAAA
>NW_013625538.1:0-612 GCF_000695525.1 Brassica oleracea var. oleracea
ATCAGTACCTGTGTATACAGTTGCATCAAACATCAGAGTCTCAGCTTCTTTCATAAACAGACCAGACTAAGATAAAAAAGATGAGAGGGAGAGAGCAAAGAACCTTCCAGTTGGAGAAAACGGCGTCGTGTTTGGTTTGCTTGTAGTCTTCTCTCTTGTATACAGTGGGGACAATGGAGAAGGAAAGGCCTTTACCGAAATCCATTCCTATGATACAAGTTAAAGGACTTTTCTCAGAGCTTTATTTATTTTTGATAATAATACCAGAAGATGAGTTTGAGAAAAAAAGTCTCCCTCCGTAAAGATAATGGTTTGATTTATATGCTCCTTTCTTCTTTTTTGTGTCAGGTTACCGTTGGAACGGTGTGCTTTTCTCTAAGCTTTTGGTTTCCCTTATCTAGCAGTCAATGCGGGAGAACGTAATTAGCATTAATGGAGGAAAGAATTAATAATACTCGAGTTTTAATAAAGCGCTTCAGTTATAATTTTCTTGGTTAAATCAAATGTGAATTTCTTCTTAAGTTGACATAGTCAAGAACAATAGCCAACATGTTTCTTTTACTCATAATATTAGAGAACCAGAATGCACAAAAATGAACAACTGACATCTGA
>NW_013625539.1:0-612 GCF_000695525.1 Brassica oleracea var. oleracea
CTTTTGAATACTTGAAGCAGAGGATAAAGAACAAATTAGATAGTTGGTACAATAAATTTCTGTCCCAAGCTGGGAAAGAAGTTCTGTTAAAAGCAGTTGTTACAGCTCTCCCTACTTATGCAATGTCCTGCTTTTTATTGCCAAAAGGTTTACTAAAGGAAATTACTTCTTATATGAGGAACTTTTGGTGGGCATCTGTCAAGGACAAGCATAAGATACCCTGGATAGGATGGAATAAAATTACTAAATCTAAAAGGGATGGAGGATTAGGAATAAGAAATATGGAGAATTTTAATATAGCTTTGCTAGCTAAACAGGGTTGGCGACTGATGAAATATCCACAATCCCTTCTGGCTAGAGTCTTTAAGGCAAAATACTACTGTCATTCAAGTTTCTTGCAAGCTGAGAGTTACACTACATCAAGTTATGGATGACGTAGTATTATTCAAGCTCAAAAATTGTTAAAAACAGGAAGTAAATGGATTGTAGGGAATGGGAAAGACATCAGAGTATGGGAGGATAACGGGATCAAAACGAAGCCATCATCTCCAGCCTCTGGACCTGGTTCAATTAGCCACCCTGACCTCAGAGTCAATGACCTACTCCTAGGAA
>NW_013625540.1:0-612 GCF_000695525.1 Brassica oleracea var. oleracea
GGATATGCAAGGAGCATAGCTGGTGAGATGATCCCTGTTACCAAGGATAATATCAGAAAAATTCTGGAGAGAGCATCACTATTTGAAGAGAGTCACTTATGTCTTCCATAACATGCCACTTCTTTCACACCCACAAAACTGGCACCAGAGATCTACACAAAGGATGAGATTAATGAGATGGTGACTGGTATTTGTGGAGCTCAGGAAAAGCTAGGAGATGAACTCAAGACATTGGTAGATGACACCTATCAGCCTTTGGACAGAGGTTACAATGAGCTTTTCAGAAGTATGGTAGAGATGAGGACATATATTGAGAGTATGCAGCACAACCTTGAGAAAGAAGCTACGGCATCACCATCGATCGACGCCAACAAAGCAACATCGATCGACGTCAAGCCATAGACATCCCAGATTCCTGCAGAACCGGAAATTTTGGCAGAGAAGAAGGATGAACGGGAGATCGCATACATCAACACGGGGATTAACGACGTATACAACCCTCTCAACAACAAGCTGGTTAAGCACGAGAATTGATCTGCTACAGCAAGATTTGGACTCCATTTGAAAGAAGGATCCACAACCAGCCACATCGATCGATATCTGCACCATCAC
>NW_013625541.1:0-612 GCF_000695525.1 Brassica oleracea var. oleracea
AAAAAAAAAAAAGACAATCATGATTCCATGAAAGGTACCTAGTCCTTTTCCGTAAAATTCTTAGTTCAACATTTTCTAATGTAACCATTGAGAAACATTTTCTTTTTTTTTATGTTCAATCTTCATAATACCTTTTTATTCAACACATCTCTGATATACTAAAAACAACCTAGTTTTTATATATTTTATTAAAAATGTTCACCTAACTATGCAATCTAGTTTCTATGTCAATATATTTCAAATTTTATTTCACTTCATGAATCATTAGTATATTATGCAAATAGTTTAATTACCTTTGGATATTTTCTACTTATGAATTTTCTGCTAGTAAGTTGAAAGTTGAATCTTTCCAAAATCCTAGTAAGCTTATAGTTTGAGTTGATTTTGTCGACAAATGATCTTGTTCAAAACTTTATTATGCTTATCTGTGTTCTGATTTACATACATGATGTATCTTAAATTTTATTTAATATAAATATTTTAATTTGATAGGTTTTAATCACTGAATAATTTCATATATTGATAGCTTGAACTTTTTTCGACATCAATGTTAGTGTGAAATTTTCTAATAAAATCAATCACTTAAGTTGATAGAAATGTTTCAAGTTGTAT
>NW_013625542.1:0-612 GCF_000695525.1 Brassica oleracea var. oleracea
ACTTTACATTAAACTACAAATTCTAAATTTTATTTAAAATAATTCTGCTTTGTATTTTTACTTTATTATTAGAGTATAAACTCCAAACCCTATTTCCTAAACTCTAAATACTTTACTTCAACTCTAAGTACTAGACCATAAATTATAACTAAATTATAAATAACAAAATATAAAAGATACTAAATTTATAAAACAAATTTATAAACTAGATTTATATAAATTTTTTTTTAAACAGAGTATAATTAAGAAAAAAATAAAGAGGAAATAGAGTGTGTTTAAAAAATAATAAGAGGAAACAGATCTGACCAATAGGAAAGAATGGCGAGGATAGCTAAGATATCAATCTCTACCGTTGATAAGTTTCAATCTAACGGCATATAATTATTAAATTTTTTTATTTTCTCTTTCTCTCACGACCTCTGCAATTCTTTTTCACATATCCCAGACTAAATTATCAATTTTCTCAGAATCCTCTCATGTCTCGTCTCTTCATCTCTCATATCTGGTCATCTGCAATCTTCTTTTCTCTGGTGAGCTCCACACATCTTCTTCTAAGAAACCCCTTTGTCTCTCCAACCACCGTTGATAAGCTTCACCACCACGCTCCTTTTG
>NW_013625543.1:0-612 GCF_000695525.1 Brassica oleracea var. oleracea
AGGTCTCATGTCTCTGGTATTTGAACTCTAAAAATGGGATTTTGTAACCATGTCTTTAGGCTTAGATGATGTTTGGGGTGTAGAGAAAGACATAGCCAAGTCTCAGAATGAGTGGACGAAAGTGTTATGTTGATGGAGTTAGATATCAAGACCAAATTTCAGTCTTCAAGCGTGAAACTGAGTTTATGCAACTGTAGGAATATTTCATCTAAGCATTGATGATTGCTAACATCTTTCTCTTCGAAATTTTTATATGGTCATAAAATATCTTTTTCCATGCAGAAAATATCTTTATATCTCAATGATCTCTTAGCGTGTTGTGGATTCCTTTGCGGTCAAGGATATAATAGTGGCGGCCCAATTTCCGCGTGGCGGTACGTTAAGCATCACATATTTGTTCCACGTGACTTTACGCATTACAAATCTGGGGTGTACAAGCACATATCAGGTACTAACATTGGAGGGCACTCTGTTAAGCTTATTGGCTGGAAAACTTCTGATGATGGCGAAGATTACTGGGTATGGTTTCACTTTTAACACTTTGGGTTTTGAATTTATAGATTTTCCTCTTTGCAATAGCTTTTTGTTGGCAAACACGTTGGTATCTGAATC
>NW_013625544.1:0-333 GCF_000695525.1 Brassica oleracea var. oleracea
TATAATACAACAACCGGAAAAAAAGAACTAAGGGTCATTCATCGCCTGGTAGAATTTCTCACTCCTCCCCGCAACATCCGCCTCGTTATGTGTGTCGGATGACTCGCCTGGAATGGGATGTTGTTGTCGCATGTTCTTCAACAAGGACTCCCATTCCGGATTTGTGGCCGCTATAACGTCCAAGAAGCCCTCGACTCCACCCATACGAGCATTTGTCGAGGCCAACTCGTTACGCAGCTGAGAGACTTCATCATCCCGTCGCTGACCATAAGACGATGTCGCTCTCGGAACATCGTTGACGAAACCAATCCCCAACGTCCGTCCCTTTTTTTA
>NW_013625544.1:431-612 GCF_000695525.1 Brassica oleracea var. oleracea
ATCCACTTCAAGTGTGGATAAGGTGACGGGTAATCCGTCGGTAGACTGCTGGGTCAGCTGGGTCTGGCGGTCTTCAACCCGAGCAACCACGTCGGTGTAGATTTGCTCGGACCTACCATCTACAAATACGCCTTCCTTGTTCTTGTGGGTCCTCTCGTAAAGTTCCATAAGAGACGGGAGA
>NW_013625545.1:0-612 GCF_000695525.1 Brassica oleracea var. oleracea
TGATGCAGGATGGTCATGTTATTGCTTATGCATCACGTCAGTTGAGGACTCACGAGGTCAACTACCCTACTCATGATTTGGAGTTAGCAGCAATTATTTTTGCGCTAAAGATTTGGAGGTCCTATTTGTATGGAGAGAAAGTTCAGATCCTCACGGACCACCAGAGTTTGAAGTACATATTTACTCAGGTGGACCTGAATCTGAGACGGCGCATATGGATGGAGTTGTTAGCAGACTACAACCTGGATATCACGTATCATCCAGGTAAGGCCAATCAGGTGGCATATGCCTTGAGGAGACGCAGGAACGATGGTTCAGGAACCAAGGAGGTTCAGGAGCTGACTGGGACACTTGCTAGTCTCAGATTGTGTGCGGTTACCGCAGAGGGAGAGACTGCCGGTCTTGAAGCATTGGAGCAGGCATATTTATTATGGAGGATACGCAGAGCTCAGGATAGTGATGATGCTTTGGTTAAACAGATTGAGATCGAGAGTATTGGTTATCATACATCTTTGAGCGGGATGTACATGTACCGGATGAGGATGTGTGCCAGATGATAAGCTGCTAAGGAAGGAGATTTTACAGCAAGCACATAATTCGCGTTTTTCGATC
>NW_013625546.1:0-612 GCF_000695525.1 Brassica oleracea var. oleracea
CACGTTGTTCCTTCTCTCTAGACACCTGGCGCTTCAAAACCTCGACCACCTCTCGAAGGACGAGCATGCCTTAATCAGATAATCGTTCCCCAAGATGGTACAGCTGGGAAACAGTCTGCACAAAACGCGGATCTCGGTCAAATTACCAAACCAAAAGGGAAAGCAGGTAGGTAATAGAACTTACCCGGAGAAGCCCTCCTTGAAGAACCTGGATCACCTCTGAGGAATCACCTATAGGCAAGACAGTGCCATCATGAGGGAATACGTTCAAGTTCAGGTTGGATAAAGCTGTAGCTAAACTCCCTGCAGAACGAGCTATGACAGCCGACTGCTGTGCTGATCGAGTCGTTACGCCACCACTTTTGGGTTTCTTCCCCGGAAGAGAAGGAGAAGGCTCCAACTTAACCACTGGCGAACGACGGCTGCCAGTAATCATCACCTCATCTCCAGATGCACTCCTACTACTGGACCCTTTCTTCGCAGACATCACCTTCGCCGCTTCCTGGCAGGCTGCAAAAGGATCATTGGAAACGCCTACCGGCATGTCTCCTAAGTAGAAATAATTGTTAGGCATTATGAGAGAAAAGAGGATAGGGCAAGGAGACACTTACT
>NW_013625547.1:0-612 GCF_000695525.1 Brassica oleracea var. oleracea
AGATTGATTGAAATAATCTGATCTAGAATTTAAATCTTAAAGGCCTTCAAACCTTAATTTTGAAATCGAATCCTACTAATGTTTAAATCGGAAACCCTAGGATTGTTTTAGATTACTTGCATACATATGAATCTGAATATGGATTGCATTCATACTGTCTTAATAAGATCGACCAGCATATAGAACATACGAATTCGAATCTGATTACATTGATAAAGCATATGGCCGTGTGGCCTTAATCTCTATGTCATACATAGAATCATAAATTATGATTGTTCGATCCATGGTCGATTAGATTGATTGTTTCTCATAAATGTGTAAGACAAGTTTGTGGCCGAGCTTGTCAATATACCATGCGGCCAAATGATCACATTGTGAACCTAAATTATAAATGATGATGTGATTCAGATGTCGAAAATCTCAAACAGAGACTATGCAGCCCTTAATCTCTCCGGAGATAACTACTTGCAGTGGGCTCTAGATACAAAGATCAGTTTAAGGTCAAAGGGACTTGGTGATACAATCATCAAGGGCAACAATGAGACCGATAAGAATCGGTATAAGACTATAAGTATTATACGCCATCATCTCATTGAAGGTCTAAAAGATCAG
>NW_013625548.1:0-612 GCF_000695525.1 Brassica oleracea var. oleracea
TACTCCATGTGCTGCAAATTTTCATCCTACCATGAGTGATGAAATGTGTGAAGGGGAAATCGATTATATGTCACGTGTTTCTTATGCTAGTGCTGTAGGAAGTTTGATGTATGCTATGGTTTGTACAAGACCAGATCTTGCACACGCAGTCAGTGTTGTGAGTAGGTTCATGGTTCAGCCGCGAAAGGAGCACTGGATCGCTGTGAAGAGGATTTTCCGGTACCTTAAGGGTACATCTGATATTGGTCTTGTCTATGGAGACAAGGATCCGAGACTGGTTACTGAGTATTCTGATTCGGATTATGCAGGAGATGTGGACAGCAGGAGATCCATGACTGGTTACGTATTTACTTTGGGTGGTTCTATTGTGAGCTGGAAAACGACTTTGCAGTCGACAGTGACTTTGTCTACAACTGAGGCAGAGTATATGGCATTGACAGAAGCTGCTAAGGAGGCAATATGGTTGAGAGGATTGGTCAGTGATCTTGGTCTTCATCATGATCAGGCTACTGTGTTCTGTGATAGCTTAAGGCTATCTGCTTAGTCAAGGATCAGGTTCATCATAAGAGAACCAAGCATATCGATGTAAGATACCATTTTCTGAGAGATGAG
>NW_013625549.1:0-212 GCF_000695525.1 Brassica oleracea var. oleracea
TTAGAAGAAATGCATAAAAAATAAAATAAAAATACTTAAATAATTTTCTTAAAAAAGATTGAACTTACCAAGCGATCCCCCAGAGTGGCAATAGTCTGGGCACCCAAATTGTGCTTGTACATGCCCTTCCCGCCACGATCGCTCTAGCGGTTGGCGGAGTTGGTCACGGAGGTAGCTTTCGTCTCGTCCTTTTCCCAATGCACACAAAACAC
>NW_013625549.1:367-612 GCF_000695525.1 Brassica oleracea var. oleracea
TCCATAGTTGTCCATAACTTTATGGACGAAAGCGTTACGGATAAAGTTCGTGTGATCGGGATTCCAGGTGAACTCTTGCTGAAAAAAAAACACAATTTGTAGAAATTTTATATTAAAGATTAAAAATATAAGTTAAAAAATTAGAATACTTACCGCACACTGACGAAACCACATCTCCTGGTCCTCGGCAGGGAAGTAAGTGAAAGTCGGATATCCCTTGCTGAGGTTCGAGTACATCATATTGT
>NW_013625550.1:0-612 GCF_000695525.1 Brassica oleracea var. oleracea
GAATACCCTTGCACCTAGCACATTTTGGCTCTCTAAAAACTAAAGAGGGTTTCATTACAATCGCCCAAAAAAACAACCGATGACAGAAAAAACTCCAGACACGAAGAACACACAAAGAAGACAAATGAATGGACTGCGCAGATCCGTTAATGAACTCACGAGAAGATAACACCGAAGGATTGAAAAGTGTGACAACCCATCCCGATAACTCGGAACCCAGCTCACAGCCTTGCAGGGCACCGACCCTAATCCCTCACTGTGGGAGGAAACACCTCCACATCCACCGGTAGGTTATTGGTGCGCTTGGCGTTACTTGAACACAAGACTTCACTCTTTAACAACACTCATCCTAGAAGAGTGTTGTTAAGGGACCATTTTTGTGACAACCCGTCCCGCTCACTCAGAACCCAGCTCACAGCCCTGCAGGGCACCGACCCTAACCCCTCACCGTGGGACAAAATGCCTCCACATCCACCGGTAGGTTATTGGTGCGCTTGGCGTTACTTGAACCCAAGACCTCACCCATTAACAACTCTCCCACAGGACAAACTGTCACCAATTGACCTGCAGATCAATTGGTGACAACTCGTCCTGTGGGCGTGTTGTTAAAGT
>NW_013625551.1:0-353 GCF_000695525.1 Brassica oleracea var. oleracea
ATATTTTTATTTTTATTTTTATTTATTTTAAAAAATTTTAGAAAAAATAATATTTTTTTTTATTTTGCGGGTCGGCGGATACCCGCGACTCAAATTTGGTTAACCCGCACCCGCCCCGCTAAAAATTGACTCAACCCGCACCCGCACCCGCATGCTGAAATTTGTAAATCGATCGACCCGCACCCGCCCCGCGGCGGGTCAAACGGGGCAGGACCCGCGGGTAATGACCCAAATTCCCAGCTCTAGATGCCACGGCTTATAAGACAATTGTCGGCTTTCCAGAACCCCGTGTGAACTGACCTTTCCAAGCCGTTGGGCAGTTTTTCCACTCCCAATGCATACAGTCGATGCTG
>NW_013625551.1:505-612 GCF_000695525.1 Brassica oleracea var. oleracea
ACAACCAAGTCGGAGATATTCGTCATATGTATCTCCCGATTGACCATATGCCAGCATAGTTATAGCTGCCGTACACTTTTGAAGTGGAGATAGTCCGTTCCTTCCGC
>NW_013625552.1:0-193 GCF_000695525.1 Brassica oleracea var. oleracea
TAACCACATTCCACATTTGTATTAATTTATTCTAAACTCTCTTACACAGTAAATTGGCGTCGTTCTAGTTTTTTATTAGTTAATTTAGTAAAACTTCAAATGCTCTCTATATTAGTGGACAAACCACAATAAAATCCATATTTTAGAGAAACAAAGACAACAAAGGTTCCAAAACTCTCTGACCATCATCATA
>NW_013625552.1:288-612 GCF_000695525.1 Brassica oleracea var. oleracea
GGTAAATGGTTAATATACTGAAGCCTATAATTTTTAGGTTTGTTTTAAAATTCTAACCACATTCTAAATTCGTATTAATGTATTCTAAATTATATTAAATGGTAAATGGGCATCGTTCTATTTTTTTTTTTACCAATTAATTTAGTAAAACTTCATATGCTTCCTAAATCAGTGGACAAACCATAGTAAAATCCATATTCTAGAGAAACGGAGACAAAAAATGTTTCAAACCTCTCTGACCATCATCATATGTTTGTGCATGATAAAACTATTCATTAAAAAATATTATCATCCTTTTTGAATTTTTCTCAAAATCTATGTGTT
>NW_013625553.1:0-611 GCF_000695525.1 Brassica oleracea var. oleracea
AACAGCAAGAGCTTCTCCCATGAGAGCTGATGAAACAAAAGAACGAGAAACCTTAAGGGGCTGGATCCTAGTGTCTTCCAGTCCCGAGAACAGACCCCCTATGCCACAGTTACCAGTACGAAGATCCCAAGCTGCATCCACATGGCACAGAACTTGGCCAGGAGATGGTTGGGAAATGATCGGAGGAGAACCTTGTCGATTGGATATGTGGTTATGTTCTTCAGCGAGCAGTTGAGCAGCAGCCCACTCCTTCGCATCAATAACGCTTTTGTTCACAACTTCCCACTCCGTGAAGGTTTTGTTTTCAAAGCACAACTTATTTCGAGCTTTCCAAAGGTTCCATAAGAGCCAGGGCCAGACAGGGGTATCACACCCCACCGGAGGCAGATTGGTGTACTTCTTACCATTTGCAAATAAGCTCTCCATGGAGCTATTTGAACCATCCGGAAATTCATAAACTGGTAGTAGGCTCCATGATTGGGAAGCAAAGGGGCAGAGAAGGAAGACGTGGAGATCATCTTCACCTCCTCCACATTTCGCGCAAGGAAATGGAGCCATACCTCTGGTCGCTAGATTGGAACTCACTGGGATTGCCTTTCTTTTGACTTTCC
>NW_013625554.1:0-611 GCF_000695525.1 Brassica oleracea var. oleracea
GTAACTGTCATACGCCAAAACATTTAGTCGATCTGTATAGAGAATCCAAAAAGGGAAAAGAGAAAGGAAAAGGTGAAACAAACTTCATCTCTGATGAACCTGGACCATCCTTTCATGGTTTAAACGATGATACTCATCTCGACGTATCAGACTTTCTGGTTGAGCCAGAGAGTATCGATGAGTGATATAAATAGATGTGATATAAGTAGACTGTATTATAGTATCTATATTTTTTGTTGTAAGATATATGTTATGTTTGTTATGTTTCATGTTTAATAATATATGTTTTATATTCAGAAAAATGTCAAACTTTGAGACTATGGATGGAGATTTGTGTTTGGCTGCGTCGACGCACACGATAATTAAAGATAAGAAATATTTCTCCAGTCTCAAAATAAGAGATTACACTGGAAGCGTAAGCACAATATCTGGTAATGCAAAGATTATTATGGGCTCTGGAAGAGCGAAATTTTCAATGCCAGGGGGAACGATATTTGAAATAAATGATGCATTGTATTTGATGTGTCCCCGTCCGAGGATCAGTCCATCGAATCAAATCAGAATGAGGATCAGATCGTCCAGAACAACGCAATTGAGGTTCAGTCCATCGA
>NW_013625555.1:0-611 GCF_000695525.1 Brassica oleracea var. oleracea
GAGAAAACAGGGAGAAAAAAGCTTGACGATCGCTCTCGACGCTTAGTACATCTCGGCATAGAACCAGGAACTAAAGCCTATCGACTCTTGGAGCCACTAAACCGAAAAATTATAGTAAACCGTGATGTAATATTTACAGAAGATGTGGGATGGAAATGGAATACAGAGAAACAGAGAGGCAAAGACGATGTTGGTGACTTTGAACTTGAGCTAAAAGGCTTTCTTGAGGATCAAGGTACGAATAATGATGAAACAATGGCGGATGATAATATACAGAACGAAGGAGAGGACGACGATGATGATGAAACAGAGGAAGATCAACCTCAGCTAAGAAGATCAAATAGAGTAGGCACCAAACCTGCTTACTTAGACGACTACGTTCTTCTACTAGCCGATGCAGAGCGTGAATGCGAACGTCTTCTTGTGATTATTAATGATGAGCCATGGAGTTTCTCTGAAGCAAGTAAACTACAAGTCTGGCTTGATGCTTGCAAGGACGAGATTATCTCGATTGAAAAGAACAACACATGGATCCTTGTTGACGCACCCATGGGAGTAAAACCAATCGGATTGAAGTGGGTCTTTAAAATAAAACGTAATGCTGATGGGAG
>NW_013625556.1:0-611 GCF_000695525.1 Brassica oleracea var. oleracea
CAATCACCTTGTTCCCAAATTAATTTAAAATATACACACTTTGTCAATTTCAAAAAAAAATTTCTATATTCACCTGATTAACCCTATGATCAAATCTTTCACAAGCTTCCTATCACCCTTATTAATCCCACCATAAATTGATTTAAATTATTTTTAAATGTTATATTCATTCAATCACTTAGCTTGATTCAAATAAATTAAGAAAACAAGTCTACTCTGATTTTTGGTTTGCTGCTGGTTTGGTTTATCAATATAAATTTACACATAAAATAAAATTATATTCATAGTAAAAAAATATTTAAACAAATTAAACACATTGAAATATTTTAAAAATTAAAATGAAATCACATCACAGCAGAATTTGTCTCATTTCAACTACAAAATAGACAAAAATGTTGTTTCCGTTGTGAATAGAGAAAGAAAGAAATCGTTTATTCTTATTATTATTCCATAGACAACATACATATATATATATGAATACATAACTAGGGTTTAGAACCGTCTATAACATGGGTTTATGGGCCTATGATGGACATCCACATAAATATTCATAACACTCCCTCTTGGATATCCATTATACAAAATATTTCCTAAAGCGCAGCGCATAAGAT
>NW_013625557.1:0-611 GCF_000695525.1 Brassica oleracea var. oleracea
ACACTCTCCTTAACCACACCCTCACCTGCCCCTTTCATATTCTCTTCTTGAGTAAGTCCAAGAGTGAATGACGGCATATCCATAAGATCATGTGGAACCACTTTGTCAACTCCCTAAAACAACATAAATAGTATATTTATATCTGAGGTGATGGATATATTAACAGTTTGAAATTCTATTCGGACTCATACCGAAAGCTGGTTCATGTCAATTTGACGACTATGATTCTGACTATGAGCGGAGTGAGCCATCCCCTGATAAACAGGAGCTGACATCAACAAACCGGACTGTCCAAGTGCAATGGTCGGGGACAAAGTATTCTCCGCCTAGTTAAGCAAACACATTTATGTTATATAACCGGCATATACATTTACACATTCTTAAAATATTAAAACTAGTAACCATGTAATAAAGGAAGACAAGTATAGGATAACCATAAAGGAAGAAAAGTATAGGATAACCTGACAGTTACGAGGAGATGATGGCGGGGTTGAATAATCACTTAGGTTCTCCATAACATTACGTATACTTTTGGCATTATCATCTGCAAGAGGAATCATATAGGGGAGATTCCCAGACACGAAATTATGTGTTTCAGGTGGGTTGAGGTG
>NW_013625558.1:0-611 GCF_000695525.1 Brassica oleracea var. oleracea
GTTGCTGGCCCACAACAAAGTGTGTCACATGTAAGAAGTGTCTCTAGCTGTAATAGAAAGTCAAAAAATGTCTCTTAGTGTAATCAACTCATCAATCAAGGGCGAAACCACCTTATTGGGATTGGTGGCATGTGCACCCATAATTATATTGATATTCACAATTTTACTAGTGGCTGATATAGTTAAACTCCGCCTATACCCATAATATGTTGAGTTCAAATTCTTTTCATACACTTTTTAGTTCTTATTACCAATAATGCACCCACTAAATTTGTCCTCTAGATTCGCCCCTGGAATCAATGTAGCTATATACTATTCAGATTTCGTTTACATCGCCTCAAATCAAAAGTTAAACATAACACTTATAAGACTTAACAACAACAAAAATAATAACCCGCAAAAATGTTTTTTTAGAAGTGATTTTACTTATTTTCCATAATTTTACATAATTTTGTTTATTTACCATGTTCTTAAGATTTACAATGAGGAGTCATCAGTTTAAATTTATCACATAGTTTTAACTTAAATAAATAAGTAGAAATAAGACGTTGCAGAAAAAAAGTAGAAATAAAGATTAGGAGAGAAATCTTAGGCTTTGAATGGTGACCAAG
>NW_013625559.1:0-611 GCF_000695525.1 Brassica oleracea var. oleracea
CTACGAGCTATGATCTTGGACACAACTTTATAAATGACATTGCAACACGCAATAGGCCGGAAATCTGTCATTTTTATCGCGTCCTTTGTCTTAGGAACCAAGGAGAGGATCGTAGCGTTTATACCATGAGGCATGAACCCGTAGATGAAGAAAGACTGAACAGCGGTGATGAAGTCTTTTCCAACCACTGCCCAAGCTGCTTTGTAGAATTCCATCGGATAGCCATCTGGTCCCGGAGCTTTGTTTGTTGGCATAGAGAAGAGAGCTTCCCGTATTTCCGCCGGTTGCACCGGAGCCTGCATCTTTATTGCGTCCTCATTAGTGCATCGGTGTTCAATCAACTGACTGAGCTCCTCATGCGTAGTTCTCATCTCCACCTGATGGGATCCATTTAAGAAAGTCTTGAAATGGTCCACTGCTTCACGCTTTATTTCAGAGGGTGTTGTTAGGATTTCACCGTCATTAGTTACAATTCTTCTGATCGTATTGCCGATGTTCCGGCTCTGAGTTACCTTGTGGAAAAATCTTGAGTTCCTGTCTCCAAGCCCCAACCATTGTACTCTAGATTTTTGATAATAGAATTGCTCCTCAATACCCGATATATGATGCCA
>NW_013625560.1:0-611 GCF_000695525.1 Brassica oleracea var. oleracea
TTGTTACAAACAAACATCATTTGATTGCACTTAGATTGAGATAAATGACTTGCATTCTTAGTGCTTAGAATCACTAGAGATTGGATTGTCATCTTAAGTACTACAACACTTAAGGATTAAACATATCCTTTACCACGGGTAGGCAATGACTGAAGCAAAACCAAGAACCATGAAGATAATTGCCCAGAAGCTCGTGTCTTCTTTAAACTCCTTAGGCGGTTTGAAGAAAGCTTTGATCACGGTTACGATTAGTATACCGAAGATAGGAAGTATAACACCGTTTGCTGCTGCTGATATGGTTTCGAGTATGAGCACAGGGATCTCTGGTTTGTTTAGAGCAGCAATTCTACGGATAGAGACCTTCTATGGGTTGGTCTTGGGCTCTGCAGTATCATCCTCTTCTTCATCTTGAGCGACGTCGTTTCCTTCAATCCCTGCTGGAAAACCAAACATGTTGAAAGAGTGGCAACTACTGTTTCCTCTGGATGATCCTTCTTTGCTTAGAGACCGGTCTAGAGATGATTTTCTAAAACTAGATTGTTTGAATGATTCTACTGATGACAACTCTTCAGGTTTCTTCTCTTCTTGAAGACGTATGAGCTGAGAATAAG
>NW_013625561.1:0-611 GCF_000695525.1 Brassica oleracea var. oleracea
GGAATGGATGGCACTTCACATATAATGGGAAATATTCAGTTAAATCAAGATATCAGTTAGAACGGGTCTATCTGGACAAGGCAAAACCATCAGTGTTTTATGGTCCCACAGTGGATATTCTGAAAGCGTTCTGCTGGGAGGTGAGATGCCCTCCGAAGATTAAGCACTTTTTATGGCAAATGGTATCCGGATGTATAGCTGTTAAGAAGAATTTGCAAGCAAGAGGAATGAAGGGAGATATTTGTTGTGTTAGATGTGGAGCTGAGGGAATGGTATCCAGATGTATAGCTGTTAAGAAGAATTTGCAAGCAAGAGGAATGAAGGGAGATATTTGTTGTGTTAGATGTGGAGCTGAGGAGGAATCAATAAACCATGTGTTTTTTGAGTGCCCTCCTGCGCGTCAAGTTTGGGCTTTGTCAAAGATACCGTCTAACCCAACCTACTTCCCCACTAGTTCTCTATTTACGAATATGGATCATCTTTTTTGGAGGGTACTACCGAAAATAGAAGATCATCAGTTTGCGTGGATATTATGGTATATTTGGAAAGGAATGAATAATAAGATTTTTAGTAATTTGGATATTGACCCAAGAGATATACTTACGCTTGCA
>NW_013625562.1:0-611 GCF_000695525.1 Brassica oleracea var. oleracea
TTTGAAAATGTTTTATAAACTTATAAAACATTATTTTTATTTATTTTTGAATCCACATATCACATTTTTTAAATTTTCTCAAAAACAAAATTCGAAATAAAAATACCATTGGAAACTTAAAAAAAGAATATTAAGAGAAGAAAAAAAAAGTAAAAATATACATGAGAATAACAAAAGGATTACAAAAATACCGATGTCAATTATCTATAAATGTTGATGTTTTCCATGAATTTTAATATCTAAAAAATATTATTTACTTGGAAAAGAAAATTCAATATTTTATATTCATTTTTTTTTTCCATACTTGCGAAGCACGGGAATATACTAGTAAATAGAATAAGGTAGAAAAACTAAGTTCCAATACAAGCTCTGGATAAGTCTTGGATCTTATCTTCTCTCCAAACTACTAAGAACCCTAAACTGTTTGTGTGAAAAGTATGAAAAGTAAAGAAAGTAAGTGTTGGCTAAGAAAAAGACAGCACATAAATATTAGGTTAAAATTCGATCAGGGGCAATCTTGTAATTATGTGAGACTTGGGTTTAAGTCGGCTGGGAACCAAGTCAGCCTTGGGCGCTTTGTTGTCGATCGACGACAGAAAGTGTTTGTCGAT
>NW_013625563.1:0-611 GCF_000695525.1 Brassica oleracea var. oleracea
CATAGCCTTAACATATTAACTTTCTGTTTCCAAAGAAAACCTTTCAGTGCAGAAAGAAAAATAAAAAAAAATCAAAGAAAATAAATAGGGATTCATGCCTTTTGGTTGGTAAAAGACACAGAGGTTAATATTCTCGTTTGTTTGACCAGTGGCAGTGGAGCACATTCGGAGGAATAGGTCGAACATGCACCGTTAACCGTTTAATTATGTAGCAAAACAGAAGTTCACACACTAGTTCCCAAAATAAAATAAAAGTAATACATTGGGAAACCACATAATTTTCGAGACCATTGTCGTTTAGGTTGTTGCCCAATTACATTGCGAAACATAATTTTTTAAAACCTAAAACATAATTAAATGATCATGTGAGATAATCTCATTCCTTTTTCTTGTCAACCACATAATAAAGGAAAGTTAATATTGTCGGCAACCACATAATTCTCGAGACCATTGGCGGTTACGTTACCCAATTACACTGGTCACTGGGAAACTTTTTTTCTTTAAACTAAAACATACTACAATTTATTGATTCTGTGAGATAACCGCATTCCTTTTTCTTGTCAGCGAAATTTTCATTTCTTATAAGTGAGGCAGAATGGTAGACATCTTCG
>NW_013625564.1:0-611 GCF_000695525.1 Brassica oleracea var. oleracea
TTAGTATTCCTAGTACAATATATTTTTCTTTTCGAAAATGTATGTATGCGGTGTTGTAGCATTTTGGATCAGTTACTGAAAAATTTAACTTGTGTAGGGAGGTTTATGGCCAAACTTTCTTGTAACCGTATATGAACACTTTCAAGAATGTAAAATGTTTTCTGAAAACAGTTACCTAAGAGTTTAGCGAGGTGTCAGATTATTTTGGTTTGTCAAAAACTTTTGTAACCGTTAATGTAATATATAACCTTCAATGAATTATGTAACCATTTTTCAAATTTGTCGGTTACAGAAAAGTTTAGCTTGTTTTGGGGAGGTCTTGTGGCTAAACTTTCTTGTAACCATATATGAACAATTTCAAGGATGTAATATGTTTTCATAAAACGGTTACAGGTGAGTTTAGCGAGGTGTTGGATTATTTTGGTTTGTCAAACTTTCTTGTAACCATTAATGTAGTATATGACCTTCATTGAATTATGTAACCACTTTGTAATTGCTCTGCTCAAAGACCAGTTTCCATTATGTAAGTGCTCGAACAAGGAGTTTGGGTTTTCCAAATAAGAAAAATCAACGCTGAACATTTATGTTCACTGGACAAGCGAACATAAAAA
>NW_013625565.1:0-611 GCF_000695525.1 Brassica oleracea var. oleracea
TGTGTCTGGCAGACAATCTTGCGCCAACTCAGGCCAGAATGCGATGTCTCAAAGATGAAGGAAGACGAACTTCTGGAGAGCATTGTTCGAGTGTTGGAAACACAAAAGGCTTTGATAGTCATTGACGATATATGGAGAAAAGGAGACTGGGACCGAATCAAGCCCGTCTTTCTGCTAAAAAAAGGTGAATCTCTTTAAACATACATTAGGACATCTTTTAAAAAAAGTGAAACACTACAAAAATATTAATGTATCGCAGGATTGAAGGTTTTACTTACTTCTCGCAATGAGGAAGTGGCCTTACATGTAGACGAACAATGTGTCCCCATCAAACCAGAATGTCTAACTTCTGAAGAAAGTTGGGATCTTTTTCAAAGAATAGCATTTCCTGTTAAAGACAGAGCTGGTAACGTTTTCAAGAACATCCTACTTGGATTTTTTTCTGTTCTATTAAATTAAAGAAAAATGACTACAATATCTGCAACTGATGTGCAGAATTTAAGATTGAAGAAGGCATGAAAGAAATCGGTATGGAGATGATTCAACATTGTGGAGGTCTACCACTGGCTCTTAAGGTGTTAGGCGGGTTGTTACGTAAGAAGTACACATTG
>NW_013625566.1:0-611 GCF_000695525.1 Brassica oleracea var. oleracea
TTCCGTCGGAATGTCCGTCAGAATATCGCTGTTTTCTTGTAGTGAATTATTCTAAGAATTATTTTAGTGATGACATGTGGATACAAAAAGAAGTTGTAATGTTTCACAAATAATATATAGTGGATTTTAAAATTGACCAAAATATATAAGATTTTTGATTCCACGTACTAAACTCCAAGTATTGTAGAGCTTGACAAAATGAAACAAGCCAGCTTTTTTTCTCGTAGTTTCTTGGGATTTGATAATTATGTAAAGAATATTCTGTCAAAAATTTGATAGCTTGCAGCCTTGCACTACTTATCTATGAGCTATGAAAAAAAACAAAGCCAAAGAAAATTTGTTTAATCTTTGACAAAAACGACTTATTTAGAATTATCACTTCAAAAAAAAAAGAATTCAACACTTCCGTTGTCAATCGGAAACTGTATACAAAGAGAATTTTTGTCTGTCTCGAGTTTGCTTTTGTTCTGTACATAATTTTTAAATCAGATTTAATTTTGTTTTTCTTAACTATAGAATATAATGGCATCAAATGTAAATAGAATAAATTTAGATGATTTTTTTATATATTTTAGGACCTATTCAAGCAATATGTGAGTTTAATGAGAGTA
>NW_013625567.1:0-611 GCF_000695525.1 Brassica oleracea var. oleracea
CGTCGGAATTTTTAAAAAAAATCCGAGGGAATGTTCCTCGGAATTTTTCGAGGGACTACGTTCCTCGGAAATTTCCGAGGGCTACGTTCCTCGAAAATTTCCGAGGGCCACGTTCCTCGGAAATTCCCGATGCAAATTCCGAGGAAGATTTCGTCGGAACTTCCGAGGATTGGACCAACGGAAATTTCCTCGGAATATACCGAGGAAGTCCTCCCTCGGTATATTCCGAGGAACTTTTCGACGATTTAGTGGTCCTCGTTCCTCGAAATTTCGTCGGAAATTTCCGAGGGATTTCCGAGGAAAAATGAATTTCCGAGGACTTTTTCCGTCGGTATGTCGTCGGAATAAGGCTATTCCGACGACATACCGATGATTTTTTCCCTCAGTATGCCGATGTTTTCTTGTAGTGATAGCGTTTTCAAGACACGTAGAATTTTCTTTAAATCATATTGGCTTTAATGGTTGTCGAGGTTCAGATTTTGTGGTGTTTCAGGTACGAGTAGAAACTAGTAGTACTTGATAAAATTTTGAGAAAAATAATTAATGAAACATATATTTATAAACAACTAGGGTCGGCCCGCCCTACGGGCGGGATATTAGTTAATTTGATA
>NW_013625568.1:0-611 GCF_000695525.1 Brassica oleracea var. oleracea
AATGGACCAGACAACTTGTTTATGCAGCAACGCAGCATTCCAGACAATATCCAAGCTGTTCCAGACGAACATCCAAGGGCCGACACAACAAAAATTGGTTCACACCAATCGTGCCAACCAGTAGGCCAAACATCGATCGACAAGGATGCTCTCCAGACGAACATCCAAGGGCCGACACAACAAAAATTGGTTCACGCCAATCGTGCCAACCAGTAGGCCACACATCGATCGACAGGGCACTTTCACCATCGATCGAAAGACGTTACGAATGTGGACATCGCGCTTATGACATCTATGGAGCCAGAAAGTTCAGATGGGAACAGAAGGACGAATATGATGTCTAAAGAGATGAGTCTGGATATGCAAGGAGCGTAGCTGGTGAGATGATCCCTGTTACCAAGGACAACATCAGAAAAATTCTGGAGAGAGCATCCCTATTTGAGGAGAGTCACATATGTCTTCCAGAATATGCCACTTCTTTCACACCTACAAAACTGGCACCAGAGATCTACACCAGAGATGAGATTAATGAGATGGTGACTGGTATTTGTGGAGCTCAAGGATAACTAGGAGATGAACTCAAGACTTTGGTAGATGACACTTATCAACCT
>NW_013625569.1:0-611 GCF_000695525.1 Brassica oleracea var. oleracea
ACTTCCTCGTCATTCTGATCAAACCAGGATGAATCGCAATGTATGAAGCTGTATTTGTATACAAAAAGTAGTGAAAAATCACCAGGAAGTGGAATAATTCTCATAGGAATTTGGATGAAGAAGATATCCCACTTTCAAATCATGTGATCCCAATTTTCCTGTTTGGGAATATGACAACTTCCTCGTCATTCTGATCAAACCAGGATGAATCGCAATGTATGAAGCTGTATTTGGATATATAAAGTAGTGGAGAATCACCAGGAAGTGTAATAATTCTCATAGGAATTTGGATGAAGAAGATATCCCACTTTCAAATCATGTGATCCCAATTTTCCTGTTTGGGAATATGACAACTTCCTCGTCATTCTGATCAAACCAGTATGAATCGCGATGTAAGAAGCCATAATGGATACAAAAAGTTGTGGACAATCACCAGGAAGTGGAATAATTCTCATAGGAGTTAGGATGAAGAAGTTATCCCACTTTCAAATAAGGTGATCCCAGTTTTCCTGTTTGCGAATATGATAACTTCCTCGTCATGCTAATCAAACCAGGATGAATCGTGTTGTAAGAAGCCGTATTTGGATACATAAAGTAGTGGAGAATCACCA
>NW_013625570.1:0-611 GCF_000695525.1 Brassica oleracea var. oleracea
TAAACGATTGTTGATTTAACTAGGATGGTTTAAGAACGAGGGGCACATTCATTAATATAGTTCGTAAATCTATGGTTACATTTTCATAATCTATATTCTCTCATGTACACATATCATATATTATGTTTATATAATTATTATGAATGCTTCGTTAATTAATTATACATGTAAAGCAAATCAAAATAGTTACATGATTATGTGTATAAAAACACGGTCATAGTTACTGTTCAAATGAAGAAAACTATTGCTGATCTTAATTGACTATGTGAAAAATCACTAAATCATTTTAACTTATTTCACTACGAGAAAACACATATATAAGGAAGACGGTTTTCGTGGTTATTTCGTCGTAAAAGAGAGTTTACGACGAAATAACTACGAAGGCCATTTCCTCGTTAAACGTTCATCGTAAAGTTACGAGGAAAGGTTTCATTGTAAAGTAGTGTCAATAATTTCGTCGTAAAAGCCACGTAAACTGTTTCCTCGTAAAAGCTACGTAAACATTTTCCTCGTAAAGTACACGTAAACTGTTTCCTCGTGAAGTACACATAAAGCTTTTCCTCGTAAAGTAGACGCTTGATTTCGTCGTTCTTTACACGTAATATTTACGA
>NW_013625571.1:0-610 GCF_000695525.1 Brassica oleracea var. oleracea
AACATCACAAGTGTGTCTTTCTCAGCTCTACAATTGTTTGTTAAGTGTATACTCTTTCTTTTTCTCTCTCTCTCTTTCTCTCACTCTTCTCTGTCTATCTCTCTCTTTTTGCTTGTTATTTGTTTCGGTTTAATCATGTAAAAGGTATATAAACGTAATGTGTAAGCTTGTAAGGTTTAATATAAAGATATTAAAATTTGAAGATGAAATTGTAGAATAAATCGTTTTCACGAAGGTCCAACTAGTACTACCCATTTACACGAAACTCGTTAATAACCCGTTTTACTGGTACAACTTACGTAGTATTACTACTATTGTTCATACAAAACGTACAACTAGTAAATCTGGTACAATTCGAAGTTATTTTTTATTATTGATATTCTTCATACAAAACGTACAAGTAGTTATCTTTTATTCTTTCTCAGAAACTATGGATAATACTAGAGGTGTTGTAGAAACCCGTTAAAAAAAAAAAGAAGAATGGTCGAGTGTCTTTGTGGTGGTCGAGTCGCGGGTAATAAGGATCGATCGAGAAGTTTTAAAGTACGGGGTTGGCGAAGAATTGATCATGGGTGAACTATGAGTCGAATAAGTTGCTCGACCATAGTTA
>NW_013625572.1:0-610 GCF_000695525.1 Brassica oleracea var. oleracea
CATTCATTGTATTTTTAATATGCATCATATAGTGTTTTATATAAATGATATAAATATACATTGTATCCGAATACTCTAGAAAAAAATATTTGGGAAAGGAGAGAGTAGTATTTATTAAAATATTACTAGTTTAAAATAATGATACTAACTTACACAAGTGACCCGTTTGATAAAGTCTAATTTCATAAACCAGTGACCACGTAATATGGCTTTTCGTAATTAGCAAATAGTTTATGTTTTCATAATTGTCAGTTGACCTAATTAAAATATAGTATGAACTATAATTAATCAGCAATTACTACGTATTATACTTAGAAATCAATGTGCTATGTGGTAATCCATGATGTCATACGGTTTTAAAAAACTATAATTTCTACCAAATATGTGATTAGTTTGTCGTTCGAAATTAAAAAAGTTTTGCTTACTGTCGACCCTGATCATTATAATGAGACTCTTTTGTTTTTTTTTTCCGTAGTTTCTCATCAGTTTGTTTGTAATCTGACGAGCTCATTGATTCTCCTTTGTACGTATTTATCAGTGAATATAGATTACAAATGTTTCCTATAATCATTAAGTTTTTACGTATAGGCATAGTTGGAACATTATTGAT
>NW_013625573.1:0-610 GCF_000695525.1 Brassica oleracea var. oleracea
AACTTCTACTGGATTTGAAATGATCCAAATTGCTCAGAATGTCCCTGCGATAACGGGCGGAGTACCTACTGCTCAGAGCGAGGAAAGCCCTGAAGACTTAGCTCCTAACAGAATCCACCCTTCTCTACGGCTTGGAGCTCGAGTGGCCTCCCCAGGTGGGGGAAAAAGGAAGGCTCCAGCGAGTTCGACTGCAGCAAAAGCAACAGGGAAGCGAAAGGTCACCAAGCCACCAGCGCCAAAGAGGATTCCACGTAGCCCTTGTCATGGGGTTAGCCTGAGAAAAGTGAATGTGGCTCGTTCTTTAAACCCACCACGCAAGAAACTATGTCTGGATAAGGCGCAGGCGGGACCTAGCAAGACTACTATGCAGACAAGAAGTTCCAATACGGTGCAGATACCGGCAAATAGGAGAAAGGAGGGGGATTTTCAATCCCCTCTTCCTCCGCTTCCTTAGCAATTTGTAGCTGGAATTGTCAAGGGTTGGGGAACCCCTCGACAATTCGACGTCTGAAGGATATCAACCGTACCTTCGTTCCAGATATCCTGTTCCTCATGGAGACGAAACAGCAAGACACCTTCATTAAGGAAAAGCTCCAGTCTTTAAACTTTT
>NW_013625574.1:0-610 GCF_000695525.1 Brassica oleracea var. oleracea
TAATACCACTAGCTGAAAATGCACCTTCCTGGGGGAATGAGACGAGCGACGAACGTGTTGTTTATATGGAGTCCTTGATTGCCGAGAACCATCAGTTCCACCTTTTCGACTGGCCGGGGGGTGATACATCCAACCCTGAATTCATCTTCAAACCTGCAGTCCCAACCGTGCACAGGAAACATACGGTCCCAAAGAAACAGCCTCTCAAAGTCAACAAAACTCCCAAGAAACGAGCCTCATCAGCTCGCAAACAAAAGCAGATATCAAATTACTTCAAACCCAATGTTGGTGACGCTCCTCATACCAACGAGTGGTTAGAAGCCAAAATCAAAGAACACGACATTGCGATCGCTCAGCTGCAGTCAGACAATCGTCGCCATAGGAGAAAGCTCTTTCGGACCCACAAAAAACAAAGCTGTAAGCTGACCTCAGTGACCCCTAAGCTCCGCAAACAAAAACCAAAAAAACCCTCCAAGGTAAACTTCATCCTCCACACCATTACAATACTCATAGCTGCTCGCTAACGCTATTTCCATGCCTCGCTTCTCAGAATATCACCCTGGAGGAGATAAACACACGAACATTACGAACATCTCCCCGTTCACCGCAC
>NW_013625575.1:0-610 GCF_000695525.1 Brassica oleracea var. oleracea
GTATCTGAATTCGAAAACCCGAACTGAGTATCAACTAGTAATAATACTAAAAAGGGGGATATGAGCTTCATTTAGCTTATCCACGTCAGCTACAAAAATCAGACTATCATAAACCATCTTTGTGCCATGTCATCGTCGAAATTGGTCTTTCATTTTGGAGCTTCTTAATGCCTCTGAGTGTCCGAAGCCTAACTTTTGTCTTCTCCGAATATCTCACTTCGTAGTCGCCGATCAAATTCTATGCACTTCGCCGTTTCCGTAACCTACACGTCATCAATCTATTATGCTCTTTAAGTTTTCTTAAATGGATTTGTTCCATCTGCCCCTTTTCTCCTTCAATTTAAAATGCTCCGTCTGATCTTCAATCAAACCTAATCTAAAAACTCCACTGAAGCGACACTATATATATATGTTGCCAATTCAATTTAGTGTGCAGAGGTAGATACATAAGAAAGGAGCTGCTTCACTTTCTCTTTGAATAGTCAGAGGAGCAAGATCTACTTATGTGTTGTTCTTCTTCGTCCATGTAGTTTAACACATTTCTGTATTTTGGAAATTACTTTGACATCAAGTTACATAGACGCAACTTGGGAGGAGCATTTACGAATTA
>NW_013625576.1:0-610 GCF_000695525.1 Brassica oleracea var. oleracea
ATTTTTGGCCAAGATGGGCTTCGATACAATCGTTATGGCCTTGCGAATAGACCCAAAAGTGCTTCTCCGCTAAACCTAATTGTCTCCTTCGTTCATCTGATTTTGACTTCGGCGGCGAGGATGACGATCCATTGTTCTCTATCTCCTGTAACGGAACTCTGACTTTAATGGCAGTAATACAGACGCCCAGTACGAGCCATTCAATCCGTCGTTTCCGGCGAAATCTTTGCTATAAATAGGTTAGTATTCCCCTTCTGGAGATCTTGCTCTCTTAATCTCTGTGCTACTCATCTCTTTTATTCTTTTTTCCATGCTTGCTTTGCTCTTGGAAGGCGGTGAAACTTGAGTATAAAAAGGTTAGCATCCCTACTCTCAAAATTATCCTATCAATCTATTTGAAGAATGAAAAAAATTTCGCTGAGTGTAGGTGGTCCTTTTGTAGTTTTTAGTTTGTAATTTAGCATCTTTGAGATCTGCATTTTTCTTCCCTCAAGTAAAAAAATTATGTCCTTTGTTATGCTTAAATTCCATTGTTTACGAATTTTCAGGTTGAAGTTAAGAAAGACAATATGCTGGAGTCCTCAAAGGATCTCTTCTTTCTAACTTCATC
>NW_013625577.1:0-610 GCF_000695525.1 Brassica oleracea var. oleracea
CAAACACTTAAACACTTTCTCCATCTTTATAAAGTTTTTCATTCCAATAAAGTGGTATCCGAGCTACAAGTTCCTTTTGAAGATGGCAAACAATGGTGTTCCCTTCCAAGTTCCATTGCTCACTAAGAGCAACTATGACAATTGGAGTCTTAAGCTGATGACTATCCTAGGAGCACATGATGTGTGGGAGATAGTCGAGAAAGGCTTCAATGAACCGGAGAATGATGGTGGTCTATCTCAAACTCAAAAGGATGGTTTGAGAGATTCAAGGAAGAGAGACAAGAAGGCTCTCTGTCTGATCCATCAAGGATTAGATGAAGATACATTTGAGAAGGTTGCTGGAGCAAAGACATCCAAAGAAGCATGGGAGAAGCTTCAGACATCTTACAAGGGCGCGGAACAAGTTAAGAAGGTACTTCTTCAAACTCTAAGAGGAGAATTTGAAGCATTACAAATGAAGGAAGGAGAACTCATCTCAGATTACTTCTCAAGAGTCTTGACGGTTACTAATAACCTAAAAAGAAATGGTGAGAAGTTAGATGACGTGAGAATCATGGAGAAACTTCTTAGATCATTGGATTCAAAATTCGAGCATATCGTCACCGTTATT
>NW_013625578.1:0-610 GCF_000695525.1 Brassica oleracea var. oleracea
ACTGAAACAAGCCTTGATTATTACGACACAACATAACTGATACTGAAACAAGCCTTGATTATTCTGACACGACACAACCATTCACACTTAGCTATAACTTCTCACGCGTACCACTTAACCGATAACCGCAAATAGATTCAATTTTCTCGAAGTAAATTTTGGTTTAGCTCTTCCTCAGCTTGGATTAACCCTTTCACATCTTCCTTCTATTACCGATATGCGATGATAACACACTGAACATCATCAATATCCCTAACTTCATATCGCTCAAAACCAGCTTCGTTAAGGACAAAGTCCCACTCTTTCAAAGTCCGTTCTTTGCCTGTGCTTGTGTGTGCCATCATCACCATATCAAGCATCAATCTCACATGCTCTAACTTCTCATCTCTGTCTTCCACTATCATCGCCTTTTTCTTCTCTCTGATTACAGATTCCACTATCAACACTTTCCCGATATTTGGTGGGACAGCTTCTTTGCAATTCTTCAATAGTCTTATGCAATCTTTATCTCCCCAATCATGTAACACCCACTGTCATCATATTCCACAGTTTAAGTATCAGATAACTAGTCAATATCATGCTTTAGAATATGATTGAAGCCTTAGAGTTT
>NW_013625579.1:0-610 GCF_000695525.1 Brassica oleracea var. oleracea
CTCATTTTCCCCAAGAATATTCTCTTCTTCCCTTAGATGCTCTGTACTAGATTTCGCTTCTTCTATCACATATCTTCTTCATTTTCATCATCTAGTGCACTTCTTCCATCCCCAGAGTTTGCTTCTTCAGCAATTGTATCTTCTTCATTTTCATCATCTGGTGCACTTTTTTTTATCAACAGAGTTTGTTTCTTCATCAATTGTATCTTCTTCATTTTCGTAATCTTGTGCTATTCTTCTATCACCAGAACTAGCTAGCTCCATTCTCACAATCTTCTTTGTTTGGTGAACCATCATTAAACTTAAAAAAAAACAAGTGAAATCGTTAGAGAGAAATAACACGTGAAATTTGATAAGTACTTTGTAAAATTCAATTGGTTACCTTAACTCTTAAAACATTCTGGATCACTACTACTCGCTTATCCAAATCACGAACCATTTGGATTAGCTTATCAAGTTTCTCGCTGTTAGACATGAAATGATCTTTATCTTTTCTTTGCTCCTTATCCTTTTGATACTCTTCATCTTTATTTTCCTCTTCATCTGTCTTTTCCTCTTCATCCTTCTTTTCCTCTTCATCTTCACTATGGTTCAGATCTTCACCATGCTC
>NW_013625580.1:0-610 GCF_000695525.1 Brassica oleracea var. oleracea
TTTTCTTAAAACAATTAGAAACATAATTATAATAATTAATAAGTAATGTCAGTCATTGAACAAATCTATTGTTACCGTTAATAGCCAGAGCCGGCCCTGGACTAAAGCAGGTAAAGCCCATGCTTTAGGCGCCAAATTATATTATATATCTATAGGTTAAACACAACTGCAATGTAGTGGTCGACATGGCTATTAGTCTAACCTAAAGGGCGGGGTTCAAAACTCAACTTCGTTTTTTAGGTGAAATATTTTTATAGTTGGAGTGGGGTTTAGGCGCCAAAAACCAATGGACCGGGCCTGTTAATAGCTATTGTCATGTGGAATTCCATCAAATGAACCATAGTCTATCCTTCCATTACCAAAAACAAAAGAGGAAGTTTGAATAAAAATCATAGAAAATAAGCTAAAACATCGGAGAGGAATAGGACAAGCCACTCTGAGGATAGAAGTGGAGTTGAAAAATATCACTGTCCAGCACTCGAAGTCTATAACACATTTAATGTGGTCCTCGACGATTTTTTTCGTACTCATTAATTTTAAATGTCTGCGTCTGTACTTTATGTTAAGAGACTAACTTACCGAAATTCCAAAGGGAAATACTTTGAAAGTA
>NW_013625581.1:0-190 GCF_000695525.1 Brassica oleracea var. oleracea
CGGAATTCCGACAGAAAATGTCCGTCGGACCCTAGGTTTTATAACCAGGAGCCCGTTCTTCTTCCCCATTTCTCTCTTCTTCCTCTGCGAAAATCCTCTCTTCTCTCCGGCGATTTCCCCCTGAAATCCGACGATATCTCCGGCGATCTCCCTCTTCTCTTACACAAATCATGTAAGGACCCTATCCCAC
>NW_013625581.1:236-610 GCF_000695525.1 Brassica oleracea var. oleracea
ATTTTTGTTAGGGTGATTGGTTAGGATTGTGATTTGGTTGTATAATAGGTTTAGAATTGTGATTTGGTTGAATGATTTGTTTTGTTGAATTGATTTAGAATTTTTTTATAATTTTTTAATTTTTTGTATTTACAAAATCGATTTTTCTATATAAAATCGATTATTGGTATTATACAAAACGATTTTTCTATTTAAATTCGATTTTTTGGATTTTACAAAAAAAAATTTCTATATAAATTAGATTTTTTGGATTTTACACAACATTTTAAATATATATAAATCTTTTTTTGTGATTAAATTATTTGGGATTTTTTTTTTTAAACAATTAAATTTATATATTTCTGTATTTATTAAATATTTTTTTTTAATTTACA
>NW_013625582.1:0-610 GCF_000695525.1 Brassica oleracea var. oleracea
ATCTTAAAAAAATCATTATAAATTTTGTTTACTATATAATATCTGTGGGTATTTTCAAAATCCAACACAAATATGTTTGAAATTAACATATAAAGTTTATTGAAAACTTAATTAAATTATTTATAATTTAAGCAAACCATTGTATTTGTATATGAACATTTGAATTGTTTAAATGCTCCATTGCTGTGAGATAGTTAGCCATTGGATGATCAACCATTATAACGTCTCATGATCAGCCACTATAATCCAATTAACCATAGCAAACTTCAAATTTAAATATTAAAACCTTACGTTTCAATATAAGAAATTGTGAGCATTGACAAATTCTAACATAAAATAAGGGAAAATTCTATTAAAAAAATCTCAACTAAATTTTGTTAAGTTTTTTGATACTCAGATTTCTTTACTACCCAATTTAATACCTCAACTTATTATTTTCCCATACTTTCAAAATCATGCTCATTGTAATACACAAATTGTGTTTATTTAATTGAACTTATTAATAAGTTTCAAATAAAATTTTAAAATCTCAAAAATTCATGAAACAATCTTACAAATTCTAATTTTATTTTAAGTCTTAGAAATAAAAGTAACCAAATTTTAGATAGTC
>NW_013625583.1:0-610 GCF_000695525.1 Brassica oleracea var. oleracea
CACCTCAAGCCTCAAAAGTTCAGGACACCTTACTCTGATGCAAGGGAAAATTTCTCTGGTGAAATGGGCGAGCCATATACTCCTCGTCTCATGAACTCGGTTGCGGCTGGAGAAGGGAAGACCTTGGGATTCAGTGGCTGTTCTATCATGAGGACTACCCAAGATGAGACAATCAAGAGGTCTGACCTTGATGCTCTCATCAAAGCCCTCAAGGAGAACTCTGGTAACACACTTGGTTTATCCTTAAATGCCTCTTATAAACTGCCCAATGCTCTTGTTACAACCTTGAATGCATCTGATAGCCTTAAGCCAGTAGTTATAGATTCGGGAGCCTCTCACCACATGATTAGTGATGCCAGGTTAATCAGTAATGTTAAGTCTGCCTTAGGTAATGTTATGATTGCAAATGGCGACAGCATACCAATAAAAGGTGTAGGAAACTTGAAACTATTTGAGAAAGATACTAAAGCATTTTATATGCCATCTTTTGCATCTAATCTATTATCTGTCAAGAAGATTGCTACTGATCTTAACTGCAAGGTTATTTTTAGTCCTAATGATGATGTGTTTCAGGATATTGAGACTCTTAAGATGATCGGAAAGGGTGTTA
>NW_013625584.1:0-610 GCF_000695525.1 Brassica oleracea var. oleracea
ATCATGGCCTCTACGGCTGAGGAATGGTCCTTTATGGCCGAGTAATGGTTGAGCCATATAACATGGTCTTAGACCATAGTGGTACACGAACTTGTAGTATTGATCATGGGTTTATCCTCTCTCCCCCTCATGACCATACTATAAGGTCGTGGTGCTTGGGACAATTAAGCCTAATGAGTTTTCCTTTGTGTACATGTTTCACAACGTGAGATCTTTTACGGGATAACTTCTTTGTGCCTTTTCAATTTCAATCTTTGCATCAAGTTCTAGATTAAGATGGCTAATCCTATCGTGCCATATAGTGTAAAATTTCGTGGTGTTATCTCAATATGGTTACCACATCTCTTGCCTCTTTATCATACTGATCTGTAGCATAGTTTTGATCAGTAGAGATCATAGGTATAGTCTCGACCACTTTCTTTTAATGTCTTAGGCGTTTTTCTTCTTAAAATCTAAAGGAACTTGTTTCCTTCCTTACCCATTGTTTCTACTTGGAAACCATACATTATAATTTCAATGGGTCACATGTTCTTTTGGGTGTGTATAATGCCTTTTAAGCCAACGCCTTAGCCATAGTTTCTTTACTATGCTTACTATACCCATTCATGAT
>NW_013625585.1:0-114 GCF_000695525.1 Brassica oleracea var. oleracea
TTAAACCGGCAGCCTGTATTATTTAAATTGAAACCCTAAATTTATAATTTGAATCCAATAGAAATCAAATTGCTAAGATTGTTTGCATTACATCTAAATCTGAATTGAATTGCA
>NW_013625585.1:252-610 GCF_000695525.1 Brassica oleracea var. oleracea
AGATTTCATATAGCCGATCCTATTGTTTGATTACGTGGCCGCATAAGGCATGATTGTAGCCGATTTCTTTTGAATGTCTTATGGTCGAATGATCACATTGTGAATCAGAATTTTAAATGACAATGTGATCCAGATGTCTAAAATCTCAAATTTAGACTATGCAGCCCTTAATCTCTCTGGAGATAACTATTTACAGTGGGCGCTAGATACAAAGATCAACCTGAGGTCAAAGGGACTCAGTGATACTATCATCGAGGGAAACAATGAGAATGATAAAAACAGATACATGGCGATTAGTATTATACGCCATTACCTCATTGAAGGTTTAAAGGATCAGTACCTGACAATGGAAAATCCA
>NW_013625586.1:0-610 GCF_000695525.1 Brassica oleracea var. oleracea
TTCTAGATTATCTATTACTAGATCCAAGACCTTCAACTCTCGATGTCAAATCTTAGAAAGCGTCGACCGATGTCTCTATAGGAGCATCGACCGATACGCCTTTCGTCATGTCGATCGATATCTCATTAGGAGAATCGATCAACACGCTTCTAGTAAGCGTTTAGCGCGGGTTGATTAAAGGTTCACTAAGGTTTCTAGATCAACTCTTGTTTGTTTCTATCAATCCTAGCTCAGAGAAGACAAGTTAGATAAAAAACCAAGCTTTCGCTTGTGCTTAATAAATCTATGATCAAGTTCAGGTTAATTACTCAAGAACAAGCAATAAGAACAGACTCAATGATGAATATCACAACTTAGCAATTCTTTATTTGGGGCTAATCCCACATAACCTATTTGAACCCTAAACCTAACAGGTGGATCTATTCAGACATGAAGTTGTCACAGAAAATCATAGATGAATAGATATAAAAATATAATAGAATAGATAATAAAATCCAAAAGTAGTTCCAGGAGGACTCTGAAGGAGCTCCCCCTTTCTCTCCGAACCTTGAACAAGAATAAAAAAAGCTTAGCCGTCAACAATGGCTTAAAAAACACATAAATAGGGTTT
>NW_013625587.1:0-229 GCF_000695525.1 Brassica oleracea var. oleracea
TTTGTATTTGAACTTGATCCCTATTTTGTAACTATATTTTGCGCAGATGACTTACAGTTAAGTCGTCTGGTATGTTGGACGACTTAACTATAAGTAGTCTGGAAAGTCTTCTGAGCAGTGACATTTTGTAACTATATTTCGGATAATATAAAGGGCAAGACCATCTCAAATTTGTTTGGTAGTGCAATTTGACAAAGAAGTTGACACAGATAAGTTCATAACACAAATT
>NW_013625587.1:240-390 GCF_000695525.1 Brassica oleracea var. oleracea
TAATCACTGGACGACTAACTTGAAGGTCTTCTGGAAGAAAAAACCCTGGACGACTAACTGGACAGCCTTCTGGACGACTTAATTGAAGGTCTTCTGGAAGACTAATCACTGGACGACTAACTTGAAGGTCTTCTGGAAGAAAAAACCCTG
>NW_013625587.1:473-610 GCF_000695525.1 Brassica oleracea var. oleracea
ACTAATCACTGGACGACTAACTTGAAGGTCTTCTGGAATAAAAAACCCTGGACGGCTAACTGGACGACCTTATGGACGACTTAATGGAAAGGCTTCTGGAAGACTAATCACTGGACGACTTACATTGTGGTTTCGTA
>NW_013625588.1:0-610 GCF_000695525.1 Brassica oleracea var. oleracea
TATGCATTAAAACAGTATTTTCACATTTTTGAATTTTTTTTCAAAATGTGTAAATCTCTACGAAAATATTGAGTTTTTCGGTAAACGGTCTATATACTGAAGCCTATGATCCTTAGTGTTTTTTTTTACATTTCTAAACACATTCTACATTTTTATTAACGTATATTAAACTCTCTTTCATGGTACATGGGCATCGTTTTGAATTTTTCTCAAAATCTATGCGTCCCTACGAAAATATTGAATTTTATGTAAATGCTCTATTTACTGAAGCCTAGGATCTTTAGTGTTGTTTTTAAATTTCTAAACACATTCTACATTTGTATTAATGTATATTAAACACTCTTTCATGGTACATGGGCATCGTTTTAATTTTTTGTCAATTAATTTACTAAAACTTCATAACAGTTCCTAAATTGGTGGATAAACCACTATAAAATGGTTATTTGCTAGAGAAACGGACAGAACAAAAATTTCAAACCTCTTTGAACTTGATAATATGTTGGTGAAGGATGCAAATATTCATTAAAACTGTATTTTCATATTTTTGAATTTTTCTCAAAATTTATGCGTTAACCCCTACGAAAATATTGAATTTTCGGTAAATGCTCTA
>NW_013625589.1:0-610 GCF_000695525.1 Brassica oleracea var. oleracea
CCTAGATTCATGGTTGAACCTATAGACCCGATACATTGTATATAATCTGGTTTGGATTTAATGAAAATTTTGTTAACTAAAAATCTGATATAACCCGGTAAAAACCCAAAAACTCACTATTAACCTGTGATCTGATACCATTGATCCGATTACAAAATATCTGATAGTAATTTTTTAAAAAATTGATTAAATTACTCATATATTTTTTAATATTACATAAATTAGTGATTCCTTAGAATTTGATAAAATTTTGTTATGTTATCCAAACAAAAAATGATAATATATAAAAACTTATCGATATGACAATTTTAGTTTATTTTCGTTATTAATAACCTATTATAAGTTTGTGTTTTTATTTTAGATTTAAAAATTGCTTTTAAGATAGTTTTTAAAATATTCTTGAACACTCGTAATTGCCATATCAATATTATGTATAAAATGACATTATACATGGAAAAATGATATTCAAATATGTATATGACTAGTATTATCTCCCGTGTTAAGCACGGGTCAGTTTTAATTAATTATAAATTATATAATCACAAAATTATAATGCCTGTCAACAGTTCACTACAAGAAAACATCAAGGATTCTGAGGGAAAAAATCGTC
>NW_013625590.1:0-160 GCF_000695525.1 Brassica oleracea var. oleracea
CCAGGTCGAGAGCATCTCCCGGTTCTCCAACCCAACCCACAACGAGGCCATAACACTTGGTTAGTATTTTTTTTATTTGTACCGTTATGTTTTTTTCCTTTAATTAACTTGCTAACTTGTATTTTTTTTAAAGGTTCACCAAGTCGAAAAATGGCATTAG
>NW_013625590.1:383-610 GCF_000695525.1 Brassica oleracea var. oleracea
TCGAAAAGGCCATGGACTCTTATACAAAGCAGATAAACGCGTGGAAGAAAGTTTGGCAGAAGAACAAGAGGCCACGGTTCATCAACGGGACGGTGTGGGAGCAGTTGATAGCTCATTGGGAGAAAGAAGAAACTGCAGAGACGTCTTCTAGGAACTCCAAGAACCGTAAGAGCGATCGTAGCGGGAAAGGTATGTATGTGCACAACCTCGGCGCTTGCTCTATGTCT
>NW_013625591.1:0-245 GCF_000695525.1 Brassica oleracea var. oleracea
TTTCACCATCCTTGGTGAGAATTCTTGGAGATAATTGTTTACCACTCCGTAGGGTGATTGCTTTCAATGTTTCCTTAGGATTTTGCTCTGGCTTTCCAGGTAACGCCCCTTGTTGGCGACTTGGCTGAGAGTTCATTGAAGCAAAATGATTCTCCAAATGGCGGATCTTGTTGTTGAGCTCATTGTAATTTCCATCAATCTTGGAGTGAATTTTCGTGAACTCATAACCCACTGTCTTCTCATTC
>NW_013625591.1:350-610 GCF_000695525.1 Brassica oleracea var. oleracea
GATTGTTGTTATTGTTGAAACCAGGAGGGAATGAAAAGTGTTGAGAGTATTTTTTATGTTAAGTTACCAATTGTCGACCGGTTTCTTCTCGGATTCCGGCAGCTGCAGATGCGTAGTTAACTCCGGTGAGTATTTGCCTTGTACCAAGAACCATTGTTGTTGATGAAGCACAGCTCCTCTTGGCTTTCCAAACCATCAACCTCATTGATCTTTGGAGGAACCTCCTGATTAGGACCACCCACAAAGTTCATCTGCTCTTG
>NW_013625592.1:0-610 GCF_000695525.1 Brassica oleracea var. oleracea
TTTGAAAATGTTTTATAAACTTATAAAACATTATTTTTATTTATTTTCGAATCCACATATCAGATTTTTTAAATTTTTTCAAAAACAAAATTCGAAATAAAAATACCATTGGAAACTTAAAAAAAAGATTATTAAGAGAAGAAAAAAAAGTAAAAATATACATGAGAATAACAAAAGGATTACAAAAATACCGATGTCAATTATCTATAAATGTTGATGTTTTCAATGAATTTTAATATCTAAAAAATATTATTTACTTGGAAAAGAAAATTCAATATTTTATATTCATTTTTTTTCCATACTTGCGAAGCACGGGAATATTCTGGTAAATAGAATAAGGTAGAAAAACTAAGTTCCAATACAAGCTCTGGATAAGTCTTGGATCTTATCTTCTCTCCAAACTACTAAGAACCCTAAACTGTTTGTGTGAAAAGTATGAAAAGTAAAGAAAGTAAGTGTTGGCTAAAAAAAGACAAAGCACATAAATATTAGGTTAAGATTCGATCAGGGGCAATTTTGTAATTATGTGAGACTTGGGTTTAAGTCGGCTGGGAACCAAGTCGGCCTTGGGCGCTTTGTTGTCGATCGACGACAGAAAGTGTTTGTCGAT
>NW_013625593.1:0-610 GCF_000695525.1 Brassica oleracea var. oleracea
GTTGAATAAATCTCATAGGAGTTAGGGTGAAGAAGTTATTCCACTTTTAAATCAGGTGATTCCTGTTTTTCTGTTTGAGAATATGAGAAGTTCTTCTTCATTCTAATCAATCCAGGATGAATCGCGATGTGGGAAGCTGTATTCGGATTCATAAAGTAATGGAGAATCCCAGGAAGTTGAATAAATCTCATAGGAGTTAGGGTGAAGAAGTTATTCCACTTTTAAATCAGGTGATTCCTGTTTTTCTGTTTGAGAATATGAGAAGTTCTTCTTCATTCTAATCAATCCAGGATGAATCGCGATGTGGGAAGCTGTATTCGGATTCATAAAGTAATGGAGAATCCCAGGAAGTTGAATAAATCTCATAGAAGTTAGGATGAAGAAGCTATCCCACTTTCAAATCATGTGTTCTCAGTTTTCCTGTTTGGGAATATGACAAGTTCTTCGTCATTCTAATCAATCCAGGATGAATCGCGATGTAAGAAGTTGTATTTGGATGCATAAAGTAGTGGAGAATCGCCAGGAAGTTGAATTAATCTCATAAGAGTTAAGATGAAGAGTTGGGATCACTTTCGAATCAGGTGATCCCAGTTTTCCTGTTTAGGAATTT
>NW_013625594.1:0-610 GCF_000695525.1 Brassica oleracea var. oleracea
GGAAAGATATGGAAACGAAATGAGATGGATGATATTGATGACGTTTTTTCATACCATTTAGCAAAGGAAATAAATGAAGAAAACGAAGATCCAGAACCAAAGTCTGTATATGAATGTCAAAAGAGACATGACTGGATAAAATGGAAAGAATCAATTCAAGTCGAATTAGATTCGCTTAACAAACGAAATGTATTCGGACCTATTGTGCTTACACCCAAAGATGTAAAACCTATTGGGTACAAATGGGTGTTTGTCCGAAAAAGAAATGAGAAAAACGAGATTACAAGATACAAAGCTCGTCTCGTAGCCCAAGGTTTCTCTCAAAGGCCAGGAATTGATTATGAAGAANNNNCATTTAGATTCCTGATGAGCCTAGCGGCCAATGAAAATTTAGAAATGCGTCTCATGGATGTCGTTACGGCATATTTATATGGATCATTAGATATTGATATCTATATGAGAATCCCAGATGGATTTAAAATGCCAGAAACGTTAAATTCCAAACCTAAAGAGTTATGTGCAAAAAAATTACAAAGATCATTATATGGGTTAAAACAATCTGCACGAATGTGGTATAATCGTCTCAGCGAACACTTAACAAAAGAAGGAT
>NW_013625595.1:0-610 GCF_000695525.1 Brassica oleracea var. oleracea
CCTAAATTGGTGGATTAACCACTATAAAATCGTTATTCTCTAGAAAACCGCAGACAACAAAGGTTCCAAACCTCTTCGACCTTCATCATATGTTAATGAATAATGCAACTATGCATTAAAACTCTTTGACATTCATCATATGTTTGTGAAGGATGCAATTATCCATTAAAACAATATTTTCATATTTTTGAATTTTTTTCAAAATCTATATGTTAAAATATTGAATTTTTCGGTAAATGCTCTATATACTGAAGCCTATGATCTTTAGTGTTGTCTTAAAATTTCTAAACACATTTTACATTTGTATTAATGTATATTAAACTCTTTGTCATAATACAAGGGCATTGTTTGTCAATTAATTTAGTAAAACTATATAATAGTCCCTAAATTGGTGGATTAACCACTATAAAATACTATGAAATCGCTATTTTCTAGAATAACGGAGACAGCAAAGGTTCCAAACCTCTTGACCTTCATAATATGTTAGTGAAAGATGAAACTATGCATTAAAATATAATTTTTGAATTTTGAATTTTTCTCAAAATCTATGTGTTAACCCCCTACGAAAATATTGAATTTTTCGGTAAATGTTCTATATACTGAAGCCTAT
>NW_013625596.1:0-175 GCF_000695525.1 Brassica oleracea var. oleracea
ATGCGTCTCATGGATGTTGTTACAGCTTATCTATATTGATCATTAGATACTAATATTTACATGAAAGTCCCTGATGGATTTAAAATGCCAGAAGCATTAAGTTCCAAACCTAAAGAGTTATGTGCAATAAAATTGCAAAGATCATTATATGGGTTAAAGCAATCTGGACGTATGT
>NW_013625596.1:245-610 GCF_000695525.1 Brassica oleracea var. oleracea
ATAATCGCGGTATATGTTGATGATCTTAACATTATCGGAACTCAAAAGGAAATACAAAAGGCATCAGACTATCTCAAAGGAGAATTTGAGATGAAAGATCTTGGACAGACACAGTATTGTCTTGGCCTACAAACAGAACATTTACATAATGGTATATTTGTGCATCAATCCACATACACTAAAAGAGTGTTGAAACGATTTAACATGGATAAATCAACTCCTCTTAGTACCCGATGGTCGTTAGGTCACTTAATATTGAAAGTGACCCATTTAGACCACCCGAGGAGAAAGAAGAAATACTTGGTCCGGAAGTACCACATCTAAGTGCAATTGGAGCGCTGATGTACCTTGCAAATTGTACACGG
>NW_013625597.1:0-391 GCF_000695525.1 Brassica oleracea var. oleracea
TCCACGCTTACTGCGATTCCCAGTTAGTGGCAAGTCAGTACAGCGGAAAGTATGAGGCCAGGGACGAACGGATGGATGCGTACCTCAAACTGATCCGAAAACTAGCTCAAAAGTTTGACTGCTTTGCCCTCACGCGAATTCCCCGTTCCGAAAACATCCAGGCAGATGCCAAACTGGTCCGAAAACTAGCTCAAAAGTTTGACTGTTTTGCCCTTACGTGAATTCTCCGTTCCGAAAACATCCAGGCAGATGCTCTCGTGGCCTTTGCATCAAGTTCTGATCCAGGACTTAAAAGGGTGATTCCAGTAGAGTTCATCGAACACCCAAGCATCGGACCACCAATCGTCGTCAACCTCATAGAAGGTCAAGATGACGAAGAAGAAGAAGTTGC
>NW_013625597.1:462-610 GCF_000695525.1 Brassica oleracea var. oleracea
GAAAATTCAAGACTACATTATCGACGGACGCCTGCCCACCGAGAAATGGGCAGCCCGCAAAGTCCGAACACAGGCCGCGCGCTACGTAACACTAGACGGCTAAATTTACAAATGGAGATTCTCCGGACCACTCATGACGTGCCTGGAA
>NW_013625598.1:0-610 GCF_000695525.1 Brassica oleracea var. oleracea
AATCTAAAAGTAGTTGCATCCACCACATGAGAGTATGTCTCCTCATATCTATTACTCGTCTTTGTGAGAATCCTTGTGCAACATCAGCTTTATATCTCACGATTTCTATTCATCACAAGACCCATTTATATCCACTGGTTTTAACATCATATGGCGTCTTAATCATATGGCCAAATACGCTTTTCTTCCTTAAACTATTTAACCCCACGTTTCCATTCAATCCAATCTGTTTTACGAGTGTGCACTCTTATATTGACGTGGGTTCATGATCCTCGCATATATTCATAAATTCAAGTGCTACCTTATATGCAAATAAATTATCTTATGTCGACATTCCTTATTGGTTCTATTATGTTCCAGACATGATATAATCGATTGAGATTCATTATTATCAGGACCTTTAATACTTTGCAGCTTGGCGTCCCAAGCTACATTGTTTGGTACCTGTACCTTAGAGTCGGTCGGTCTTATCTCCATTTCTGGGATGGTTTCCTTAGTAACCTCAGATTTTGATTTTGATTATCATTCTCTGCACCTTTCTTTTGTTTCAGAGGATTCTTATTTTTTGGAACCTATTTGGTCTACCACGTTTCATAAGTTGTCTAGACTC
>NW_013625599.1:0-609 GCF_000695525.1 Brassica oleracea var. oleracea
AATAAAAATAATTAAATCAAACACAATTACCTATTTTACCTTACCTAAATGCGTTACATATATGTTTACGTATCTTCTTCTTCCCAACCTAGCCGTCATTGTATTTAGCTCGTGTGAAGGGTTAAGGCTCCAGCTTGCACCACCTCTCTATCTCTCATCCTTCTCTCACTCCCGTAACCTTAAAAAGGGCCTCGCTGTTATCGTCATCAACACTCACGCCAAGAAACGCCAACATGGCAATCGGAGCCACCATCCACCATGGATCACCACCACGACTCTTCCTCCACTAGAGATGAAACGTTGTCTTGTCAGAGGCCATCACCGCTACCTCGTCGACGTTATGTAACGAGTATGAGAGGTGTAGACGTGAAGAAGAGTCGGAGCCACCGTGTCATCATATTTCCATTGCCGTTCTACACCGTCATCAATGGCGAGTCACTGGACATGCACTCATGTCACCGGAGTTCAAGATCCATCGTCGCAAGCCAAAGCCGTGAAGGTTATGGAGTCTCCTCCTTTGTTTCTTGTGTTACAAGTAACATTATTGTATGTAATCCTAAGTGTGGCTTGCATGGGCTTAATACATTCTTTCAACCTAGATTTGGAGTT
>NW_013625600.1:0-609 GCF_000695525.1 Brassica oleracea var. oleracea
AATCATATGTTAAAATAACAATTATATAAACTCATACATTTAAAAATATACATTTAATCAATTTGTCACAGTGGATCGGATATCCGCTTCTTAAAATTTTAGTAATTGTGATTTGCTTCGTTTTTAACGAATATTTATTTTTACTATTTGCTTTGCTCCAAAACTTTATGGATATCTAGATTTTTTGGATCGAACCAAAGCAAATAACGGATCGAATGAAATTTAACAGATAAAATGCCTAGCCCGACCATCATCGTTGCGCACATGTTTAATCGCCACAGCATCTCCCTACGGAAACATTCGCAGTTGATACATATCATATTTAGTTCATATAATATGAAGGTTACATGTACCTTTTTAAACATGGACATGAAGGGCACAACAATCTTGGAGGTGATATGTGCAAATGCTCAGATGGTGAGGAGGCAACTACTGACCAGATAACCGGAAGTGATGACAACCTTTCTAACAAGCCCGGACAATCCAGCTCAACAGTTGTACTAAGTAGCCCACTAGTGACGGAAGCAATGTATATGAACATCTGGTTCCAGCTGCAGGAAACCTGTAACGGCCCGGTTCCTGGCCCGTAAAATTTCCCAAAGAATATGG
>NW_013625601.1:0-609 GCF_000695525.1 Brassica oleracea var. oleracea
GAAGCTCTAAGCTCGATCACAGCTTGTTTCAAGGCGTCATTGAACTGTTGAGCCAAATGGTTCAAGGGAGAGACACATCCGTGTGAATCAAAATCTGATGCTTTAAGGGGAAACCATTCAATCACATACGCTAAACAACCGATAGGTCCTGTGTTGTGAATCCAGAAGTATCTCCCTCCTTGTGCGTAAATATACTATCAACAAAAATAACAAACACTTTTATGATAATCACTTTTAAACAAAAAGCATTGATTGGAACAGAGTATAAAACAGAGAGGCTGACTGTGACAGCATTCTTAAACTGGCTGATGATCTCAGGAACATCGGTGGTTCCAATTTGTTCCACTGTTTTATTAGCGAAGTAAGCAGCGGTGAGATCGTTTTGTCCGATGTCAAAAGTGTACAACGCCTGAGAGAAACTGTCGGCTTCAGGCAGCATCGTCGTATAAACTCCTCCTGTTACATTTTTTGACTAGGTGATCAATAGTATACCACTTTTCCACGTTTTGATAATATGAAAACGATATTTCTTGCCGTTCAAAACGTTTATAAAGTTTTGACGTTTTTGAAATACTATTCCACTGTATTACTTAACACTCCAGAAAAAAA
>NW_013625602.1:0-609 GCF_000695525.1 Brassica oleracea var. oleracea
AGGAGGTTTCAGCAGATTGGCTGAGAGGTCCGTTAGAGATAGATGCAACAACAACTTCTCCATCTGAATCTGCGACGGTGTTATCAACAGGTTGTGCGGTATTATTCTTTTTCTCTCGTTCTGCTTTTTGCTTTCGGAACTCCTCAAGCTGAGAATCCATCAATTAACAAAATTAATTCAGCTTTGTATAATCTAAATCTACCAAAGTAAAGAGAGGAGGATGGATGGATGATCTAAATCTACCTTACGCCGTCCAGCCTCTTGCCTCCGCTTAACCTGAGCTGATGCCATTGTAACCAATCCCTTGTTTTTTTTAATACAATTGAATCCCCTTACCACATGCCAATTTCGAAATTGCCGATGTTATGATGGTACCAGGGGGACAGATCCTGGCGCAAATATGGAGTAGATATATGGGGAGATCTCGAGAAAGGCTGTTCACCAATCCAGGCAATTTGTTTTTAGGGTTTTCGATCCCAAGGAAGGAGCCAAGTTTGCTCGTTTGAGATTTTGGTTTCCTTCTCCGCCAGATCTCTTTTTCTTTTCTGATAATAATAACTTCTCTTTTTATTCTCACTTCGTTGCCTTGAAGAACGTTTTTAGTTTTTC
>NW_013625603.1:0-609 GCF_000695525.1 Brassica oleracea var. oleracea
TTTTACTCTAACTCAACACTCATATCCCGATTCGAAAACTTATGTACCAACCAGATTTACGATGCATATGTAACCGAGCCGAATACTTAACCGGTATTCATTAATTGCATTAAACCGAGCCAATAACTGAAATTTCAGGGAGAACTATCGGTCTAATGATAAAGGACTCGTTTGATTCGCAATCTAAACGGCGAAAAGGTGTTAATCAGAAAGATGAAGGAGAAGTCAAAGCTAAATACGATATGTTATCGCTAACCATATGAGATTTCAGATATGATGAGAATATGTGGATGATATACACCACTACCACGAATCTCAAGTTCTTCACGGCTCTCGACACAACACACAGGGCTCGGGTGAAGCTGGCTGACGGATCGTTCACCATGGCGTAAGGGAGAGGAGACGTCAAGATCATGACCGAGGAAGGGGAGAAGAAGACGATCAAGAACGTGCTGAGTGTTCCTCAGTTGACGTCGATAGGGTGTTCAGCGATCATGGAAGGAAACAAGAATTTCAAGTTTACTATTAAGGATCCTAATAGGAAACTGTTTACTACTATCCCTTAGGTCTTTTTGAATAGAATGGGACTAGGACGAGCATGTTTAATGG
>NW_013625604.1:0-609 GCF_000695525.1 Brassica oleracea var. oleracea
GGTTGATTGTTATCTAGGTAGTTAGAAGTGAACAATTTGCTGCAAGCTGGGTAAAATTATTATATGCATTTTGTAACACTATCATCATGTTTTACAGAAATATATTTTTCTTTTAATTTGGGTAAAACCATCATTTAATTCTTAATTATCCATCGACTAAATTTTGTGGAAGTAATTGTTCAACCTCGTGACAGAAATGACGTTACAACTTGCACAATGTGTGTAAAGAACTGGATTCCGCCGTATGAACTTCTTTAGCTATTGTTACATAGAGGATATATATATTCCACATTTTATAGGATAGTACGGGCCAATTGCGGAGAAATTAGATGTGATATGCATATTACATACATAAGTATGTGTCGGTATACATTGAAAATGATGATAACCTTGTATTCTTTTCTTTTCTTTTTTTTTCCTGATACAAGAATAACAACTCAACCAAGCGCTCGTAGCTTGGTGGTAAAGGAGATACAGCTGTACTGTCCGCCACCCGGGTTCGAGTCTTGGCCACAACAGATTTAACATCCCTTCCGTTGGGGCGCTAAACCCCTTTCGGGGGGATAGTTGGAAATATGGCTGCCCAGATACCAGAGTTATAAAAAAAAA
>NW_013625605.1:0-609 GCF_000695525.1 Brassica oleracea var. oleracea
TATTTAAAATCGAAATATCAGAGATATATCTGAGAAAATATATTTATATTTAAATGGAAAAGCATATAATAAATTGCTTGAATAAATCAAATCTTCCTGATTTATTTTTTTTAAGTCACAATAATTTCTGATTTGATTATTTTTCGAAAAAAATAATAATAAATATATGGTATATTTTTCGAAAACCCTAACCTGATTTCATGATTGAATTGGTTTGCTTGATTGCATATTGTTTGCATACTAATATTGCATACTGAACATGAAATCTCGACTGTTAGGGATATAGATCATTCATAGTTTTCAAGCTTTCAAGCAATCTGATCTGAAATGAAAAAAAAATCATTATACTAAATGATCCGATCCAATGGGATGAAGAAAATATGGAACATTTTCCTGATCATCTAAGATAGAATCCCTAAAGGCCTTGAAACCTTGTGTTTGAAATAAGAGGACCTTAAATCTGAAAAATACATTGATCCACACCTTAAACCGTATGGTTTTAAGAAAATGCATCATTTAGAAAAAATTTTTCTTTTGGTCCTTGTGTGGCATTGATATGAATCATGAAAAATTTCAAAAAGATTACTTGATTAAGACCTGTTTTGAATA
>NW_013625606.1:0-609 GCF_000695525.1 Brassica oleracea var. oleracea
TTTTTTTTCAAAAATGTTTTCCACTTATTTTTGGGATATTTTTTATAATATTAGTTTGTAATCAGTTAACTAATGAATTGAATAATTTATTTATTAAAGATATTAACATTTTAATTAGTCAAATTAATTTTTTTTTAAAAATAACTTAGCCTAAAATGATGGAGAACATGACAAATAAGTAAATTCACTTTTTAAATAATACTATAGATAAATGGAAATTTTTATATACATAAACAAAAAAATTTAAGGTTATTGTAAATAACTGTAAAAACTATTAAATAAAATAATCAGTTACCGCGGTAATAAACTATAATCTTTTCGCAACAAATAAACTCCACAGAAAATGATGACAAAGTTAAATAAATGCAACCACAGAAATAACTATTCATGTATAATATAAAACTAATCGTTCAAACTAAAAAATTAATAAAGACAAACTTTCCGTTGCATACATCTAGTTTTTCAAAAAAGGATTAAACAACTGCGGGCTAAGAACTAGGCTTGGGACGGATACGTATATCCGGAAAATTCAGGATACCCAGATCCGGATTCAGATCCATCGGATCCGTGAATTTAATATCCGGATCCAGATTCGTAGTTTCCAGATAT
>NW_013625607.1:0-609 GCF_000695525.1 Brassica oleracea var. oleracea
AAACAAGATGACAGAAGCAAGTTCCAACATCAATCAAGGACGCAACAGCAATCATCAGGCAAACAAAAAAATTTAACTTCATGTCAATTACATACCACTGCTTTTTTCTTGGCTGGCTTCGAAGGTGATGCTATTTTCTTCCCTGCACATTTAGTTGGTGTTACTTCTGTAGCAGGTGTAGGCATGACTTCAACCTTTAGGACTGGCCATGCTATTTTCTCGCTAAGTGCATCACCAATCAAGAACATATCAGCGGTTGGCCTCCACAAATATGCTTGATCATTGAACACCTTCACTACTTCGACACTAACAGCATTGGGACCCAGAGGTATGTTGTTAACCATGTCTTTGGATTTTGAAGAGCACACGAGACCTTCAGCAATGACCTCGTCCTCATCATTGGTCCAATCATATATCTTGCATCTTCGATATTCACCTTCCTTGCTTTGCTAAAACAAGATTTGAAATTAGAAATTTTAGTAATGATTAGAGATGACTCAATTGTTGTACGAAGAAAACAAAATTTGAAAATTTACCATAGATAAATCTTTAGAACAGTTTAGATCCTTATCCAAAATCACTTTATCCATTGGCCAAGATATCTTGTAT
>NW_013625608.1:0-609 GCF_000695525.1 Brassica oleracea var. oleracea
TCTTCATTCATCAACCCGCCAACAGCTTTGGATCTTCATTTCTTGTATCCGGATAGATGAGAGTTGCTTCAAGGGCAAGTACAAGGAGTTTTGACTTGAAGACATCTAGGCCTCTTCATCCTCCTTTGCTTCCATCAACCTCTTCATCAGGTACTGATATGACTGGCTGAAAGACGGGATGAGGTACCAAGAGACTCGCCAAGCTTCAGCCTTTCTTGTTCACAAGAAACTGAACGGATGGAGAGTTCTTCAAGGGTTTGGATTTTGAGCTGAGGTGAGAGCAAGTGATTTACAGAAGCTACAGCTCAGGATCTGATGAACCTGGCTCTGATACCATATGATTTTTATAGAGATCTTTACTCTGATTGTATGTGTGTGTGTATAAACTCAAATAGAGAAAGATTAGAGCTTGTTCTAAGTAATTTAGAAATTGGAATTAATGAGAGTGTATAAAAGACTTAGGAACAAAGATTAAGAGACTAGAGAGACTGAGAGAATAAGAGACTAGAGATTGGTGTTTAGATTCAAGAATAAGACTTAGTTTCATGAAGGAGAAGGGAAGCCCCCTTACTCACTTAACTTGTTTACAAACGACCATACTAAGCTTTT
>NW_013625609.1:0-609 GCF_000695525.1 Brassica oleracea var. oleracea
TCAAATACTCAAACACTATTGGTTGGTGAATCTAGAGGTTCACCCCCTAGGGTGAACCCAAGAATTTCTCATAAAAATTTGCTGATTTAGATATTCATATCAGAAATCATCCTTTATCTCATTAACTTAAAAGTTTTTTTAAATAAGAAAACCCTTTTTAATTCTACCACTGCCTCATAAAATGATAAAATATATATGGTTTTATTGTGCCAAAAAATAACCTTTTATTTTGGAAGCAAAAACCCCTATTGATTATGGGAACAAAGAGGGGTGTATTGAATTTGAAACTTGAAGTGATTTGAATTTAGTGAGTTTTGAGATGATTTTAGGTGAATATTAGAATTTGGTGTAATTTTGGTTAAACAATTCTAGAATCTCATCTAAAAATATGGGATTTGAATTTTTATTTTTATAACTAAGAAACCCCTTTCAAACACCTTAAAAACATTTAAAGCACTATAAAATTTTCAACTTAAATTTTGTTCAATAACCGTGGATTTCAGAGTGTTTTATAAAATGACAAGTTCAATAACACCGGATTTTAAAGTGTTTTTAAAAAAATCCTCATTTAAATAACAATGGATTTGTCATTTTAATACAAATCATCCC
>NW_013625610.1:0-109 GCF_000695525.1 Brassica oleracea var. oleracea
GACGACATAGCGACGACATTGGGTTTCATTGAAATTTGGAAAGGTCGCCGGTAATTCGTCGTAATATACCGACGACATGTGTTTCTAAAAAATTTCAATCATAAAAATC
>NW_013625610.1:303-609 GCF_000695525.1 Brassica oleracea var. oleracea
GTTATAAAACATTTTTATTGTTAAATCTTTATGCAAATACTATATATATTATCAAAGATTTGGATTTTGCATTTAGAAACTTGAAAGCAACACCCTAAACACTAAGTCGCCGGAATTCCGTCGGAATATACTGACGGACACATTCCGTCGGAAATTCAATTTGCTCAGGAGAACCAATCCGCTTGAAAATTTTCGCGAATCGGCATTTGGTATATTTTAATTATACCGACGAAATACCGACGAACCCGTGTCCGTCGTTTTCTTCCTTCTTCGTTATTTCCGCCTCTCTCTCTCAAAAATCCTCTC
>NW_013625611.1:0-609 GCF_000695525.1 Brassica oleracea var. oleracea
AACAACTTAGAAGGTATAAGTGTACCTCTCAAATGGGTACATCCAACAGAAATGGACAGGTCCACATAACCGAGGTTCCCTGCCTAGATGAACTACCAAATGCACCATTATATCGAAGAAACTTGGCGGGAAAAACCTCTCAAACATGCATAGAGTTTCCACAATTTATGTTTCCATAATCTCTATTTTCTCTCTATCAATAACTCGCTGACAGAGATGATGAAAGAAAGCACACATCCGTCCAATAGCTATCCTAACACCTTTAGGTAATAACCCTGCAATAAAGAACCATTGGAGATCAGACTGAAGACATCTACTTCTGGACAAATACAAAGTTAAAAGAGCGTCAGTTGATACCTCTAATCGCAACCGGAAGAAGCTGTTGCATCAACACATGGTAATCATGTGATTTCATTCCTTATATCTTACATTCCTCCAGCTTCACACACCTTGATATATTTGAGCAGTAACCATCCGGACCATGAAATTCAGATAGACGCTTGCAAAATATTTTCTTCTTTTTGCTGGACAAAGACCAAGGAGCTGGAGGAAGGTAAGTTCATTTCCCACGGGGTTGAGGATGTAAATCCTTCCTAATGCCAAGCAGTT
>NW_013625612.1:0-609 GCF_000695525.1 Brassica oleracea var. oleracea
AATGTCATGCTCTTGGGATAGAGTTTAGTAAAAACGACTTTGCTAAGGCCAACGGGAAGAGTATGAGATATTTCAAGAGCTTCCTGACGCGCATGAGTTCAAAAACAAGGACATGGATGACAACCTGGGTGCGTATGACGGGTGATAAACAGGTCTCGTTAGATTATTTTGTATGATAGATTAGGCTGATGTGTGTATTTGAACTTGATCCGTAGTTTGTATTTGAACTTGATCCCTATTTTGTAATTATATTCTGCGCAGAAGACTTACAGTTAAGTCGTCTAGAATGTTGGACGACTTCACTATAAGTAGTCTGTAAAGTCTTCTGAGCAGTGACCTTTTGTAACTATATTTCGGATAATATAAAGGGCAAGACCATCTCATATTTGTTTGGTAGTGCAATTTGACAAAGAAGTTGACATAGATAAGTTCATAACACAAATTTTTAGTACATAGACTGAACACTGGACGACTAACTGGATGACTTAATTGAAGGTCTCCTGGACGACTTAATTGAAGGTCTTCTGGACGACTTAATTGAAGGTCCACTGGAACACTAAACACTGGACGACTTAATTGAAGGTCTTCTGGAAGACTAATCACTGGACG
>NW_013625613.1:0-609 GCF_000695525.1 Brassica oleracea var. oleracea
TCATATCAAATTTGTTTTCCAAAATAATGAATTCCGCAACTGTTTTCTTTTTTTAACCACCAAAATTTAGACTAAACAAAAAAAATAACATAAAACCATACCATTTGATGTATTATTAGCTATAGAGATTATTTATGAAAAAATTGATGTATTGTCAATATATATGGTTAGAAAGTTAAAAGTGTGAATTTATTGTAATAAAAATTATAAAATATCTTAAATTGTAATGAAAATTTGAAAATATAATTTTATTATCAATTAAAATAACATTAAATTTAATTATTTTTTGTTATTCTTAATAAAATAAATATACGAAAAATGCTAATGGCTACGTTTGATTGTTTTTAATATTTGTTTTACTTGGCTGAAACAGTAATTGGGTTGTTAGTTATTTTTGTTATTTTTTTGTGAATACTAATTATTGCACATTAATGCTTATATTATGAGTTAAAGTGTTGGAGTGGCTACTTGTAAGAAAGCTCTTATGGACTGAGGTGGTTCTTGTTTGCTTGTACTTGGACACGGTGGATGTCGTTTTGTAGTATTTACTGTATTTCTAATAAGATATTTTTTGCGATTTCTTAAACATTGTAGTGACCATGCGGGCCG
>NW_013625614.1:0-609 GCF_000695525.1 Brassica oleracea var. oleracea
AAAGACAACGGTTTTGTTCAGGATTGAGGATGCAGGAACGAGAAGCAGAGTTCTGAGTATGAAGTTTTGGCATATTTCTGAGGTTCCGTTGATGGTGGGGGTTTGGACTCCCGAGACTGCAAGCTCTCCTCCGGACCTCTCCGCGATGCCCCTTTGGGTTGATTTAGCAAATGTTCCAGGATACCTTTATTCAAAAAAGGGGCTCAGTTTCCTGTCGCGCACTACAGTAAAGTTCATTAAAATCCATCCGCACACTAAAATATGTATACGTTTGGATGTTGCTCGCGTCTTGGTGGAACTAGATTTGACCAAACCTTTACCAAGCAAGGTCAGTTTTAAAGACCAAAAAGGCATTGACACCCTTGTCTCCATCACCTACCCTTGGCTTCCTCCTCGGTGTAGTGTGTGTGCTAAGTGGGGACACAATGAGCAGAACTGTCTGGGGATTAAGAATTCGAATCCTAAGCCCCAACAGGAAGGGAACGGGGGGTGAGGCGCCAAGTGACAGTGTGGTGTTGGAGGGTTTCTCCTCGAAAGATATCTGTGATGCTTCTGGTGCAGAGATCATGTCTACACTGATGACAGAGCTTGAGCTGTTGTCTGCAAAAG
>NW_013625615.1:0-608 GCF_000695525.1 Brassica oleracea var. oleracea
ATATATATCGTTGTTATGATCTGTTTCACGCTGTTGAAAAAACTTTCGAATCAGCTGTTCTTGCCGCAAAGTATCAAAACCACCAAAGGTCTTCAGGGTAAGGATGTGCAAGAGTTTGGGAGCTTCACAGGTGAAAGCATCAATGGAGAGAAAGCTTTTTATATTTCTCCTGTATCTTTTATCACAATGCTTAAAACTGTATAGCAGATTCTGTTTTCTTCCATCTCCATAGCTACAACCCAAAAAGTTGAGAAATGAGATTCATGACATAGTGATTGGTGTCACGGAAGTTATTGAGAAACCAGAATTGAACTCTCATATATAGTTCCAGTTGGTTCTAAAGGTCTACACCAAAACCTGTAAAGTAGACAAAGGTAAAAAAAAATCATGGGTTGTTTTTTAAGCTTGGGCTGAGTAGTGACGGATGCTTATGGTTTGATCAAAGATGCGTGTATTGTTTTATACGAAAATTATAAAATGAGATATGATGATGGTTAAATATTATCCTCGGGTCATCTAAAAAAATAGACTGCCCATTTAAAGTGATGAAACAAGGAGAGAAACAAGATCAATGATTAAGAATATAAAGGGATCTTGAACAATCTCCA
>NW_013625616.1:0-608 GCF_000695525.1 Brassica oleracea var. oleracea
TATGATTAATAAGAATAAGAAACTATTCTCCTAAGTTTCACAACATTCTGTAATTATATCAATAGTGGATATCTTTTTTACATTATATTATACTCTAAAACTTGATGTTTTAAGATTTGTATATATTAATAAAAACTAAATATTATATTAATTTATTAGTTTGTTTAATTCCCAATAAATTTATACCACTCAAATTTTTAGATTTTAATTTATTTTATAATTTAAAATAAAATACATTAACTAAAATTAAAATTTTAATTTATTTTATAATTTTAAAATAAAAGACATTAACTAAAATTAAAACTTCAATATTTTGCATAGAGAAGTTAAAAATTAATCGCTTATAGATGGAGAGATCACTAGATTAAAGCCGCTGTTTATTATTTAGAGCCACTTCTTACTTAAGATTCGTATTTATAATGTTAAGAATAAAAAGCATTCGGTGTTTAATAGGATTACTTTTTCAGTGGACAACGATTCCTATAAAAGAAGATAAGTTAGGCGCATTTCTTTAGGAGAAACATAGTACATAAAGTTGCACTAGTGGTATGTCTTTAGGAGAAATATAGTACATAAAGTTGCACTAGCTGTATATCTTATCTATTAAC
>NW_013625617.1:0-608 GCF_000695525.1 Brassica oleracea var. oleracea
ATGACAAAGAAAATGGAAAAATATTATTTACTTCCCGAAGAAGACGTGCCACATCGTACCTGTCAAAGCAAAAACTATATTACGAAGGTTATGTTCTTAGCGGCGATGGCTCGACCTAGATTTGACGAGGAAGGAAATGAGACATTTTCTGGAAAAATAGGAGTGTTTCCTTTTGTGACCCTCCAACCAGCTATAAGACGAAGCAAAAACAGAGATGCTGGAACGTTAGAGCTAAAAGCATCAAACTCCGTGAAGAGAGAAGATATAAGAGCATGTTTGATTGAAAAAGTCATTCCGGTAATCCATGAAAAATGGCCAGCTGAAGATCAGGGTAAGACTATTTTCATTCAACAAGACAATGCAAGGACGCATGTTGGGAGTGGTGATAAACAATTTCAAGAAGCTGCGTGCAAAAACGGGTTTAACATACGTCTGATGTGTCAACCAGCAAACTCTCCAGATCTAAACATTTTAGATCTTGGCTTTTTTGCTGCTATCCAGTCACTACAATATCAGACTTGTCCGAAGACTGTCGAAGATCTTGTTCATGCAGTAGAAGAATCATTCAATGAATATCCTACAGAAAGGATAAATTATATTTTCTTGAC
>NW_013625618.1:0-608 GCF_000695525.1 Brassica oleracea var. oleracea
GTGATGTCCAATTTAAAAATCCACCTAGAAGAAGTTGCAATGTTTCTTTTTTAATAAGATAGATAGATTATTTGCTAAATACTTTGATTATTAAACTAATTTTTTTCCGGAGAGTTGATCAAATGAAGAAGTCGTTTTGTTTATAGAGTCGGGGATTACTAATTAGTGGTTGTGGGAGCCAAACGTGGCCTCTTCCTATGCTGTCAGCCTACTCCCTGCAAAGCCCCACCTCCGACCGATGCCAATGTTCACGCGCAAAGTGGGTGTGTGTGTATTCAACGATCTCATACTGATGTTTATATGTTCTCCAAATTTTCCATTTAATAAAAGTAGTAATCCAGTAGGTTAAACAGAGCAAATTACTACATCCACGTGAAGAGAATGATAGAAAATACTACCGTAGAGAATAATAAAATGAGGAATTTTTAGAAAGTGTTGCGAGAATCTCGCCGACCGGCGGAGTGGGCTTCCACAGCCACCGTCGGTCCGGTTTGTTCTTGTTGTTTGGTATTCGTTTAAGCCTTCCTTTTGTCTCGATTTAGTTGTGGTTCTCTGGTTATGGGAGGTGGAGGCTTTGACAGCTCCGCCATCGCCGGCTTTGTAACCGC
>NW_013625619.1:0-608 GCF_000695525.1 Brassica oleracea var. oleracea
GACGTCGCTCCAGTCACAGAAAACGCGAGCGACCTCACGTGGTCGCTCTGATCACGTCGCTCCAGTCACAGAAAACGCGAGCGACCTCACGTGGTCGCTGTGAGACGTCGCTCCGAGAGCGATTCTCGAGCCCCGGAGACCCAAAACGCGAGCGACCTCACGTGGTCGCTCTGATCACGTCGCTCCCCAGTCACAGAAAACGCGAGCAACCTCACGTGGTAGTTGCGAGACGTCGCTCCGAGAGCGACTCTTGAGCTCCGGACACCAAAAATGCGAGCGACTTGGACCAGTCGCTCTGATCACGTCGCTCCAGCTGGAGCGACCTCGTGGCGTCACTGCGGAACCTCGCTCCCACACTCGATTCTTGGCATTGACCGGATCGATGAATCACCTGAACACTACCTCAACACTTTTCCCTTTTTTTATTATGAAATATGATGAAAATGAAAATACCAATGCAATATGTACAAGAATACGCATGGGACTTCCTCCCAAGTGAGCTTGCTTTAAGTCTCTAGCTTGACTTTGCCTCCTTTTGGATTAGACTGGGGTAGGATCAGTCAGTGGAGTTGAAACTCCATCTTCCTCAGGTGCATCTACCATGTAGA
>NW_013625620.1:0-608 GCF_000695525.1 Brassica oleracea var. oleracea
CATATGCTCTGTTATTTTCCTTCTTTAAAATTCGTCTCACTCTAATACGATTGGTATGCCATTTTGGCATTTTATGTTTTTCCCAAATTGTATAGTAAAAACCCATTGCATCCGGAACATGCTTTGAAAGGTCAACACAAAACCAAGTGGTGGTAGTCTAGTGGCAATTTTTTGGGGCTTGATGTGTACCCACATCGGTCCTGGGTTCGATTCCCCATGGGAACTAAATTATCATTTTTTGGTCAGTCTGGGCTTTGGCTTGGGCCCAAATGGTTTACATGGTGAATCGTAACAGATGATCAGTTCACCGTCAGGCATTAGTCGGATTCATGCAGTGTGGTAGCCAGTCCACTATGTAGCACTAAGTGTATTCCTCCCGAAGCTGACCGGATCAGCCGATAGGGTTTATAAAAAAAAGAAGAAGGTCAACACGGTACCAATTAGTCAGTATCCGTGTTCTTGGTATAATAGTAGTCTCCAAAATACTATCCTTGCGATGCCGATACCTTAACCATTTAATTTCCAGTGATAATCTCCAGCCAAAGACAAATAACCATCAAACAGACCTGAAAATTATTTCCAACGAGTGTATCAAATCCCCCACCCGG
>NW_013625621.1:0-608 GCF_000695525.1 Brassica oleracea var. oleracea
CTGGTGTAGAGTTTGCATCTTTTTGCTAAAGACGTTTTCAGAATATATGTATTTTTACTCGTTTGTCTAGCCACCACTTGTATAATATGTTGTGTTTGCGAACATGAATCATATATGATAAATAAAGGAATATTTTGTGTAAAATGACTTGTTGTTACTGATATTAGCTTGTCCAGCTAACACAACGTTAGGTTCTGATACGGGTTGAAAAGCCTTAGGCCTGAATCTGACGGGACGTGTTAGTGGGTAAACTGGCCTAGTCACGAATTGCACTTCTTGTGACCTTGGCTGGATTGCCCATTAACCTGTCATGTAGCACTTCCGGATACCATGGTGTTGGGTTGGACGGTCAGTTATGTTCTTGTTTGATTGTTGGCTGGCCGGTTGGTCTTTCATCTCCAACCTTTAGTGTGGATCGTCCGTCGGTCATGTTCTTGTTTGATTGTTGGCCGGAAGATCGACCTATACTTAGGACGGTTCGGGAATGTTACATCCACTCTCGAGGCTGTGGGAGAGTGCAAACTCTTTCTCAGATACAAGATTACAACTAATCGGAGGGTCGCTTTGTGAATGAGTTCCAATTAAGAGTTTTTTCCCATTGATTGTCA
>NW_013625622.1:0-608 GCF_000695525.1 Brassica oleracea var. oleracea
ACAGTTTGGCGCTAGAAGGAGGGGGGACAGTACAGATCAATCTAACCCGCAAACGCCACTCAACGATCAGAAACGATATGCAAGACTCGGCGTGCGCGAACGTCATCTCATTCAAGGGGGGAGCAACGGTCGATCGGGCCAAACCTCGAAACGACCTCCTTGTCATCGAGATGACAATTCGAGATATCGAATCGACGTCGCTAGGGTGCTTATCGACACCGGTAGTTCGGCCGATATCATCTTCAAAGAAACGCTCGAAAAAATGGGGATCAATCAATCCGAAGTCACAAAATACCCAAGCCCACTGCTGGGACTTTTGGGGGAAATAACCATGGCCTACGGATCGATTAATCTCGCTGTCAAAGCCGGAACCGTGACGAACGTCACTGAGTTTCTAGTCGTTGACCATCCCGCATCTTACAACGTTATCATGGGGACACCATGGCTAAACGCCATGCGCGCAATCCCATCAACGTACCATCTTTGCCTCAAGTTCCCGACCCCTAACGGAGTCGATGTAATATGGGGAAATCCGAGAGTCTCACAGGTTTGCTTCGCCGTGGAACTGAAATGAAAAAGACCAATCCTCGAGATCACTCCTAGAAAAG
>NW_013625623.1:0-608 GCF_000695525.1 Brassica oleracea var. oleracea
AAATGTGTTTTACAGTTTCACTTTTCTCTTTTTTCCTTGGCCAGGCTCACAGTTACTTTCTTGTTTTGTCTTTCTCTCAGAGGAAGTGGAGGAACAGCTAAGGTTGATGCTGCAATTGGTTCCGGATTGGATCTCTGAAACAAAAGCATCTTTTGGGGATGTTCTTGTTAGGTGAGAGTTATCACCATTATTTCTAATCTATTGGTTTCGTATTACTGGAAACAGTTTCTTTGCTTCTTCAGGGCTTTAAACATTGTGTTCAATCTTTTGGTTTTTGCAGCATTAATAAAATGTCCAATCCAGACACTGTACGTGCAAGACTCGAGGAAGCAACTTCACAGGACACTTCCACCACTCCTGATAAATAAATGATTAGTTTCAATTATCATTAATCTTTACACATCTTTCCTTTACGATCATCTTCATGATCTTAGGAAACGTATTACAATGTTGTTAATTTATTATCAAACATAATAATTATCTAATGATTGTGGCTGGTTAAGTTGTCTAAGTAAAGTAGCTAAAAGCTGATATTATAGTTATCTCATAAGACTTACAATGATAGATGAAGTAGCTTAGCTTCTTCTATCAGTGAAAAGTGTTCTACA
>NW_013625625.1:0-608 GCF_000695525.1 Brassica oleracea var. oleracea
TACAACAAGGTATAAGCCTGGGCTCGAGAGCTGTCGGTGAGATTCCTCATTCTAGCAACCCTGAGACGGCTAAACCTAATTGAGTCGCAGCTCGAAATAACAAAATCTGAAGATTGCCTAAATTGCTCTAAGTGCTAAGTTTGCTCTGAAAAGTTCTCTCCCCTCATGCTCCTCGCCTAGGACTCCTTATATACTAGCTCCAAGGTCGGTTTACGCTTTTACTCTTCTGCCCTTAAGCCGTCATAGCATAAAAATGGAGATATTCCATTTTTCCCGATCTTCCAATTATCTTCAAAACTTTCGTATTTATCCGCGGAAACTTGACATTTATCCTTCCTTTTGGACCATGCGTAAACCGTGCTGCGGTTTACGGGCTTTTGGTTAAGAAATCGTAGGATGGGCCTCGAGTCGTGTTTTAGATCCCTTTGGGCCGTCTTCCGACTCGACACGTTTACTACAAATTCTTTTTGATAAAGAACAAACTTTCCGCGGTTTCTAATCCGCGAAGTTTGATCGATGAATTTGAATAGCGGAAAACATGGATTGAGCTTACTACGGTCGTCGGGAGATAGCATTCGAAGGTTTGACGAGAATGCATGGATTGATGT
>NW_013625626.1:0-608 GCF_000695525.1 Brassica oleracea var. oleracea
GCCCATAGCACCATTTCGGAAAGGCCAAGAAACCATAAAGGGCGGTGGATATGCGTGGCAATTTTTCAGGCCCAAATTCAGCCGTTTTGACCCTCAAACGGGCTGCAGAAAGTTAAGGGACGTAAAAAAGGATCCCAATAATCGGATTTTCAGGTTGTTTTTGATGCTTTCTTAACGCCATTAACCTCGATGCACTATTCCGCTGAAAAACAAAATCAGAAAATCATGTGGGCCCCACAACCTTACACTTGGATTGGCCGAAACAAGTGATATATGGAAACTCGAGTGATGTACTAACGGGTGCGACCATACCAGCACTAATGCACTGGGTCCCATCGGAACTCTGCAGTTAAGCGTGCTTGAGCGAGAGTAGTACTAGGATGGGTGACCTCCCGGGAAGTCCTCGTGTTGCACCGCTTTTTATTATTATTTTTATTTTATTTTTCGGCCTAAAAGGAGTGTAAACTTGGAAACCTCATAACTTTTGAACCGTGAGGAACTACGTCGCCCATTGCACCATTTCAGAAAGGCCCAGAAACCATAAAGGGCGGAGAATATGCATAGCAATTTTTTGGGCCCAAATTCAGCCGTTTTGACCCTCAAACGGG
>NW_013625627.1:0-608 GCF_000695525.1 Brassica oleracea var. oleracea
GGTCTTCCAGCTCAGAACTTCCCTGAACTCGGCCTCTCGGGTTCAGTGATGTAACAGCGACCCATGGATCATCTCTGTTCCTAACCCGGGGGTACTTGATATAACAAACCTGTAACATTTAAAAAATTATTTAATTTGTAAATAAGTGTTATTAATACACATGATGATGAATCATTATGAATAATTGATATATGTATATTTAATTACCTGATCGGCCTGAGAAGCAAGAATGAAAGGATCATAATATTGCAACTTTCGCCTCGAATGTACTGATGTAACACCAAATGTATCTGTTCTCACACCTCGATCTGGAGTGTTGTCGTACCAATCACAATAGAAAACAATACAGCGCAATCCAACCATGCCCGGATACTTGATTTCCATAATCTCCCGTATGTTTCCGTAGTATACATCATCTCCAGATGCAGAACAAACGCCAACATCAATCATAAGTCGTATTCGAACTTCTCGTCTTTTGAGTTGTGAATGCATATCATCGAGTACAAAATCTCGGATATGACTTCACAACATACTTTGGTCCACGCACCATCTCGCGTATCTAATTGTCAAATGTTTCACCTCTGGTCATACCAGCAGACACCTATTAA
>NW_013625628.1:0-608 GCF_000695525.1 Brassica oleracea var. oleracea
ATATGATAATATCGAATATTATTTGTTTTGGATTCTTCTTGTGATCTTTTGGACAGATTAGGTTTGTTTGATCATGTGAAGAAGATTCAAAAGTATATTTCAAAATCTTTTTTTCTTTAATTTTATTATAAAGTTAGAAAACTAAAAGATATTCTACGATTGGTGTGCCAGATTCGTTTGCTTCCTTAAAGTTTTAGTTTTATTTATTAATACAAAAATCATACTTCCTCCACTTTTGTCATTAGATGACGTGATAAAATTATACACACAAATTTAAAATATTAATTTCTGTATATATTTTAAATATTAATTATTTATATATAAATATAAGGGCAATTTTCTCAAATAAATCTTTCTAAGTTTTTGTCACAAAAATAGATCCAAAAACTAAAATAACCAAAATATTATTTTTTATTTTGAAAATTTTAGATTTATTTTAATTTTAAAAATTTGAAACTCTAAACCCTAAACCCCACCCCTCAACTCTAAACCCTAAATTCTAAATCTTATATCCTAACCTTAAACCTTAAGCCTTAAACTTCATCCATTAACTCTAAATCCTAATGTCTAGATTAACTAACTTTAGGAGTATAAGTGTATATTTACTT
>NW_013625629.1:0-262 GCF_000695525.1 Brassica oleracea var. oleracea
CAAGGTCCCGACGCTGCTCCCACGATTGCGACGGGGCTGAATTCTTCAAAGGGGAAAGATTTTGACCTCGGTGACCTGGAGTTTTCGGTGGACGATTGCATGCTTCCAGGATGGGATCCGGACCTTGCTTTCGGCGATGGAAGCGGTACGAGCGAGGTCCTTATTCTGGACTTCGATAATTTCTTCGCTGGTCTTCCGTCGGGCTTCGATGCTCTTCCGGCCACGAACGAGTCGGGGAGGCCGAAAGTCGTCGCGGAAGGAT
>NW_013625629.1:340-608 GCF_000695525.1 Brassica oleracea var. oleracea
TAACGTGTCAATCGGTTTTACAGGGCTTGAACTTGCTTGGATCGGCCATTGAGGCGAGCCATAGAGAGGCCATGATCTATCGCTTTAAAGCGGAGAAGGCGGAAAAGGATCTTGCTCGCATGCGAGACGAGATGTTGGTGCCAGATGCTCAACTCGCTCGTGATCATGCCAGGGCTTTTCGTAGAGCGGAACGGAAGGGCAAGAGGGAAATTGCGGAGGTTATGAAGACTCGCGCCTCTCAATTCCAGGTTGAGTACGGGAACCTCAA
>NW_013625630.1:0-608 GCF_000695525.1 Brassica oleracea var. oleracea
ATTAATATTAAAATTAAAACAGGTATTTATGTAATAATCTAGTTTATATATTTGTTTATTCGAGTCTTGAAACTAAAACGAGCACAGGAAAATAAAATATATGTCCAACCAAAACTACACCGGATTATTATGGTAATTAGTATATTGCACTATAATCAACAGTTACAAAAATTCAAGTAAATAAACAACAAAAAAACGCACTCATATAAATTCTCTCTGTTCACGCTTCGTGTCTCTCTCCATTTGGAACTCTTTGCAAAGCGTCTGTATCACACTCACTATATGCTGTCTTCTTGATATTCCTCAAGCCTACTGAAACCCAATTTGTTGGATCAAAAAGCTAAACGAATTCTTCCAAAACAATAAGAGAAGAAGCCATAGTGGCTGTGCCAGAATGTACAGAATAGCCGAGCAAGGCGTGCATTAGAGAAGCTTGCTTGTCCTTCTTTTTGATGGTCCTCCTGGGAACATCTTCATGATCCATCCTAGAACCCTTTCTACCACCTGAATGGAGAGAAATGATTAACATCTTGTCTCCTTTTTTTCAGACCCAAGTTTGGAACTCTGATCAGAGGAGGATAAGAGAGAGAGAGAGAGAGAGAGAGAGA
>NW_013625631.1:0-108 GCF_000695525.1 Brassica oleracea var. oleracea
AAAAGCTTCTCTCCATTTACTCCATAAGCACGCCTCAACCATGGCTGTCTCATCATGTGTTCTATGCTCTCCCGGATAGAATGAGAGCATTAGATCTCTAAAAACAAG
>NW_013625631.1:252-608 GCF_000695525.1 Brassica oleracea var. oleracea
TCATTCTCAAGCTTTGGCATCTTTTTAACCACAGCAAGTTTCTGTTTTGTTGATCTCAGCTGGTTCTGATCAGTTATGGGATTGATCAAGGGCGTGTTACCTCCTGTTTCTCCTCTATTTTTGCTGTAGATACTCAAGATCACACCATCCTCTCTCCCTTCAAAAAGATTTGACCTCAAATCTTGTTTTTCAGGAGTGAAGAAACCTTGCAGATCAAGCTTGTATGAAATTGTTTTCTGCACCAGATTGTTGTTACTTCTTATACTAACACCGAAGCTTCCTCCTGGTTCAAAAACAACTTGTTGCAGCCCCTTAACAACTCTCAGATGTTCCACTAAGCTGAGCTGAAGACATAC
>NW_013625632.1:0-608 GCF_000695525.1 Brassica oleracea var. oleracea
TTTCTGGGCTCCCTTGAGTGCATCCGGAACAGGGATTTAGCCTTGGCGACGACTGAGGGCGGGGTGGCCCGACTGTCCGGCTGCAAGGGAGATTTGGCAGTCGTGGATGGAGATTTCGATCTCATCCTAGCTGACCTGAAATCCGCGTGCTTTCTTCCGACGTGTTCAAAAGGCTCCGAGGGGAAAGATTCGGTGCTCAGAGAAAGCGGAGGTGACACGGCTCCAGGCTTGGACGAAGTGACGGGTGAAGAGGGAGCGTGAGTTCTGAGGATGACTTTGGTTAGATCTCTTGCGAGATATTTTTTTTTATGTTTGATTTTTCGGCCTTGAATGGCCTCATTTCATATTTTGGGACTGGCCGTATGTGGCTTTGAATCCCTGCCGCTCTGCGGCTTTCTTTTTATGACAAGATGGCCGAGTTGCATTTTTCATAAGCTTACGTATGGCATGGAAGAAGGGGGATGAGTTGTCGTCTCATATCCTTCTTCGATGTAAAATGTTTTGTTCGAGATCTGTTTCGAGAGTTTTTCCGCGAGATATCGACTTCGCGGGATATCTTTTGATGTCGAATATAAACATAGAGGCATGGTTTTGGGATCTCATATCTT
>NW_013625633.1:0-608 GCF_000695525.1 Brassica oleracea var. oleracea
GCATTAAACACACCAATCAAGTAAAGATCATTTAGATTAAGCACATAACATCATAGATCAAGCACTAATCATTTTAGTCTACTAAACCCAAGAACTCTAAAGGTTCTACTCACTAATCTCCATGAAACCACACAAACCCATAATAGATTGTTGGATAAACAAGAGATTAAGAGGTAGATAAACAAAGGTTAACAAAATAAATACTTAAAACAAACAAGATTCACAAGATTCAAGTTTAGAAACAAGAGAAATTACAAAATTATAGCTTAGGTAGTCTAGGGTTTTCAATCCCTTAAAATACCTTTTATAGACAATAGAATCGAACCGGGTCGATCCGGGACAAACTGGATCAAACCAAGATAGAAAATGGGTAAAGTGATTTCTGGATCTTGACCACGGACTGGCTCGGTCCGCGGCCGTAGTCCGCAGTCGGATATGCTCCAATTCCGCGGCCAGGTCTCGTCCGCGACACGTACCCGTGGCCATCTCTGCTTAAACTCGACCTCACTGCCTTGAATCCAAGGACGGCTTCATCCTGCGGCCTCCACCCGCGGCCTATGACTTCTTTACTCGACCTCACTGGCCCAAATCCGCGGACGGCTTCAATC
>NW_013625634.1:0-608 GCF_000695525.1 Brassica oleracea var. oleracea
TGAGAACAAAAACTTGATTTAGTGCTATTTTTGTCTTTTTCTCTTTAGTTAATTTTCAAATACAATAACATGTACAAAATTGTTATTTTTAAATAATAATAATTTATATTAAATATTTACTCTAAATACTTAAATTATTTGTCAATTTTCTGGGGGACCGGTCCTAATGTAACTATATAAAAGGATACAACACAAGTCAGATAGACATGTTACCGTCAACATCTTGTTCCTTTGTAAACCGGAATCCAACACAGTCCGGGCTAGATTTTTTTTGTGTTTCGTTATTCCCTCGGTTTCTATAATATCATCCAAAACGCGCTCCTCCCCCCTCCTAATATGTCGTTGATTCTAACTCATAACACCGCATCAAATTTCACAGGTTTTTTTTATGATCATCCAACTCCAAAAAATCATAAGAAATGATGTAATGTCACCTCCAATTCTTAACATATAATTAAAACATAGATTATTTAACAAAATAAAATCATCTTAAACCTTTTAATAAAAAAGAAAAAGAAAATCATATTTTGAAAAATAACAAGTAATATTTATTTTAAAAATATTATAACTAAGTTTTCAAATAACATGGTTTAGTTAAGGGCAAATCT
>NW_013625635.1:0-608 GCF_000695525.1 Brassica oleracea var. oleracea
GAAAGTCGATCGTTTTGAGGTTTCTAGGTGCTCAAGCATGTACAAGAAAACTGATCATCAATTCCTCATTCGTTTCATCTCACTAACCATTACTGATGAAGTCATCACGGGTGCTCCGGAGATCAATCTTCAGTGAAGATTAGATTGTTCGACAATCTCCAAGTGATTGCAAACACAAGCCTAGAACGCTCAGATATATTATCATATTGCATCTGAGTTTATATTATGTTTTGATATCATAACTGATATTTAAACTCATAGATGTGGTTGGGCAAATCCGTTCTGTCCAGGGCTCTGGCCTCACCAAAGAAACAACTCGAGTCGTTATTCGTCTCCTCATTGATCCGTAAGAAACAATCAACACATAATTCCCTTTATATTACTGTTTATATTGTGCTAACATCAATAATCAAAAATATTTCATACCCAAAATTTGTGGTCGTCTATTTATCTCCCTTACTTATCAATCTAATTTTGCACAAATCTTTATTTTACTGTTTAAAAGAAATCACAATAACCCAAACATTCAAAACACCAAAAACTAGAATCCCAAAAAAAATAAATCATTAATGATCACCTTTTTTTTTGTCTAATCTTACAAATAAACT
>NW_013625636.1:0-607 GCF_000695525.1 Brassica oleracea var. oleracea
GAGTAGGTGTCGTGAATCTTAACCGACGATTTGCGCCACGGCCGCCAGATTTTGACGAAACGGCGGAGAAGTTGAAGAAATTTAAGGGGACTAAATTAGGGTTTGTGTTGATTTGGATTTGCAGAGAAATGGAGTTTTCTTGGAGAGAGAGAGAGAGAGAGAGTATTGTTGGTGTTGTTAAAACAAGATTGGTTGTGAAAAGAAGAGGTGCTATCTAACGCTACAATTATATATTGGGTGGAAAAGGGTAGATTCTAATTATAGTTCATTAGTTTGGGTTTGTATTCTCTGTTTAATGCCTTCTTCATTTCCCAAAATGTGTATTGGAGTGTTGTCTGTGTGAAATTATTGCCAGGCTTTGTTTTAAATGTGTGTATGGTGAAGTAATTACATTTAGACGAATGAATGACACTGAAAACCTCGTCTAACACTGCAAAAACGTGATGATATTATGTTTTCGAGATAGAGATACAAGTGGTGAGAGAATAATCAAAAACTAATAGTCTAATACTAATAAATTTATTCGAAGCAGCAAAAAGAGAACGGAGAAAGACAGAAAGATATTAATTTTTTAACGTTGTATGATTGTACTATTACATAAATATTA
>NW_013625637.1:0-607 GCF_000695525.1 Brassica oleracea var. oleracea
CAAAGCAATTGGCTAGAGGATTGCTTCCGTCGCGTTTCTTCTTTTCTTTCTCTCTTTGTTTCTCCATTGATGGTCCTGTAGCCGAGCTTCCTCGTCGTTGTCGTCAACGTGTCTCTGTTTCTTCATCAGACGTAAAGGTTCCGTCTTTGAGGAGTTTCGCCAATGGGTTTCTGTGTCCAAATCGTAAGTTCAGATCCCAGATGCGAAAGATGGAAGCTTTGCACGAACCCACCTGGAGAAAAGCTGGGTTCTTTGAAGCTATCAAGGCATCGACTTTCAAAATCCGTGAAGACCCGTCTCTGATTCAAGCCCTAGCTGAGAATTGGTGTCCTGAGACCAAATCACTCGTCATTCCTTGGGGTGAAGCAACTGTAACGTTAGAGGATGTGATGGTGCTTCTAGGGTTCTCTGTTCTGGGCTTCCCTGTTTTTGCCTCTTTGGAAAGCTCAGAGATGAGACGTGCAGTGAAGAGGCTAGAGAAAGCAAGGACAAAGATTTTAGGGAATCAAAACAATGGTTACCGCGTCAGTCAGTTGCAATGGACTTTACGTTTCAAAGACATAGATGATGATGATTCGTTGGAGCATGAAGCTCTGGAGGAGCAGAA
>NW_013625638.1:0-607 GCF_000695525.1 Brassica oleracea var. oleracea
TATTGTCATATTTTTTGAAATTTTCTCAAAATATGTGTTAACCCCTACAAAATTTTAAGTTTTTCGGTAAATGGTTAATATACTGAAGCCTATAATCTTTAGTGTTGTTTAAAAATTTCTAACCACATTCTACATTTGTATTAAAGTATTCTAAACTCGCTGTCACGGTACATGGACATTGTTCTTGTTTTTTATCAATTAATTTAGTAAATCTTCATATTTTCCCTAAATCAAAGGACAAACCACAATAGAATCGTTATTCTAGGGAAACAGAGTCAACAAAGGTTCCAAATCTCTCTCACAATCATTATATGTTAATTTATGATACAAATATGCATTAAAACAATGTTGTCATATTTTTTGAAATTTTCTCAAAATCTATGTGTTAACCCTTGCAAAATATTAAGTTTTCGGTAAATGGTTAATATACTAGTGCCAATAATCTTTAGTGTTGTTTTAAAATTTCTAACTACATTCTACATTTGTATTAATGTATTCTAAACTCTATTACATGGTACATGTGCATCTTTCAATTTTTTATCAATTAATTTAGTAAAACATCATATTCTCCCTAAATCAAAGGACAAACCACAATAAAATCGTTATT
>NW_013625639.1:0-607 GCF_000695525.1 Brassica oleracea var. oleracea
CTCATTTGTTTTCCAAACAGTTTGCTTCTTATTTTATGGATTCCTGTTTGAAAGTAGAGAATAACTTGTGCTTATCGGATGACCTAGGGTTGTGCCTTGGCAGCAGATTCATTGTAGTTTTGGAGAGCGTGATGTGGTCCAGTGGCGGATCCAAGAACACATTTAAGAGTTGTCAAAAATAATCAAAGGTGTCATTAAGGAGATTTGAACTGTTGTTGGGGGGTGTCAAGAGGAGACTTCTTCCAGCAGGGCTGCTGGCTGTTGAATGTTTTTAAGAACAAATTATTATTTATTACGTTTTTAGGAGTGTCAGCTGACACCCTATTGGATCAAGTGGATCCGCCTCTGATGTGTTCTCGTTGGTCGTTTGAGATGTCATGGTCTGAGCCATTTAACATTCTCACTGGAGGTGCTCTGGTCTAATGGCGCATGGACTTAAGAAGGACAAGGATTTTATAGCTTATCAGGTGCATGGCCAAAGCGATAGGATAGCCTGAATGCACGTGTTGTCTGGCTATGGTTTATAACCTTATGTGCATGTAGTCTTGATGGATGTGTGGCTTCATGATTAACCACAGTCAAATGAATGGAGAGCTCATAACCTAAA
>NW_013625640.1:0-607 GCF_000695525.1 Brassica oleracea var. oleracea
AAAACCTTGAAATTAGCTTTCACTCTTACGTCATAACTCAAATTTCGAAGACTTTCCACTCAAACAACAAACATTCAAATTGTGTTGTTAATAAACATTTTACTTTAATGTCAACTATTGTCTTCCCATTGTCGTCTTATGCCACCACATCAAATGAAATAAGCTCATAGACAGCCTTAACAAGGACAGAACAACACACTATATACTATAAAACAATTACTCAAATTGCTGGTTATAAATAGATACGGCTTGCGTGGAACAAATGTAATTTGGTGACTATTGAAGATACGCAATGACATGTTGAATGGTTCTTCTTATTCTTCTTCTTCTTCATTTTTATGTTGAATGGTTCATAGAAGAGTACAACTAAACTTTAAAATAATCTGATGGTTGTATTCTGTTTAGTCAGATCATATTCCTCGAAACTTCAATTCATATTCATGGAAAGGTTTGCTCCCATGATAATACTTGATCAAATATATTTTCTAGATTTCGCTGATCTCTCCACACTAGGTAACAAGCGAGACCAATTCTCGCATTTTATCTCGCACGTGCCTCCTACAGCTGACAAAACCGCTCGTAACATTGGGCGCACTAAAATTTAATA
>NW_013625641.1:0-607 GCF_000695525.1 Brassica oleracea var. oleracea
TTATCAGCATTATCTACTCACTGAATGCAGAGTGGTCCACAAGTTAATGCCACAAACGAAAAGGATCATTATACATGGATCTAGTTCTTTTTACCTTCAATGCATAGGATGATCAGTCCATCAATCGCCACAGGTTGCATTGTAATATTTCCAGAAGCCAGTTGCTTTACAATGAAATCTTCACCAACTGAGACAGCTTTTGGTCCAATGTGTTGCAGCAAGAATCCATCTAACTTCTCAATTTTCTATGTTTGATTTAGCTCAACATCAAGCCACAGCAGACACAGACCAAGAAACTTACAGAAACGTTCCACAACAAATAAAGAGAGACAGTATCAAGAGGTCAGCATATTCTTTAATGAGTATGCGACGTAATTACATCTTTGCCTCCAAAAACTGATCTGAGAGTAAAATCGCGTAAAATCGCTTGGGAGATCTGCGAACGTGAATCCCAGATATATGTAGTTTGTCATCGTATTCCACAAGGAAAATGACAAGTTTGTGGTAGTTAAACATGGCATATATATATGTGTGTGTGTGTGAGCATACAAAATCCTGTCTCCAAAAGCACAAGTATGGAAACAGTAATATTACACTATTTTTTTTC
>NW_013625642.1:0-607 GCF_000695525.1 Brassica oleracea var. oleracea
CCTTTGGATGATGGCACTGCACTCATGAGTGAGAATCACCATGCCCTTCATCTCCTTCTTCTTTGCAACTATAATATCTTTCAGGAACTTACTATATTGAGGAATTAGCATGAAAGCATCAATGATGGGCATTGTGACTTGAACTTGACTCATTTGCTTCTCAAATAGAGCTTTGTACTTCTCTAGCAGCTATCTCTTGAATCTACCAGGGAATGGTAGTTTGGGTTCATAAGGAGGAGGAACAAAAGAATTTTCACTTGCTGGAGCAACAACTTCACCATCTTTCACTGTTTTCTTCTCTTCCCCAACCTTTCCTTTACCTTTCGCTTCCACAATCTTCTCCAAGGATTCATCATTGATTTTCTCATCAACAATCACCACTTCATCATCTATGTTGATGGCAACCCCCTCACCTTGTTTCTCAGCATCCTTGGTGAGAGCTTTCTGAGGTAACTCCTTACCACTCCTGAGGGTGATAGCTTTCATGGTCTCTTTGGGGTTTTGCTCAGATTTTCCAAGTAAAGAACTTTGTTGGCAATTTTGTTGAGTGTTCATGGCAGCAAACTGGTTCTCCAAGGTTCTAAACTTGTTGTTGAGCTCATTGTAG
>NW_013625643.1:0-607 GCF_000695525.1 Brassica oleracea var. oleracea
GCCATGTTGAAGTTGACAAACGAGTTGGTGTGGATCAAGGGGATCTTAAAGCCTCTATAGATTAAGCAGAGTGCTCCTATGACTATGCATTGTGACAATCAAGCAGCTATCCACATTGCCTCCAACTCAGTGTTTCATGAGAGAACAAAGCACATAGAGGTGGATTGTCATAAGGTGAGGCAGATGATTATCCTAGGAGTGATTCTGCCATGTTATACAAGAAGTGAAGATCAGCTTGCAGATGTGTTTACCAAGGCAGCAAGTCATAAAGTGAGGCAGATGATTATCCTAGGAGTGATTCTGCCAAGGCAGCGAGGCAGATGATTATCCTAGGAGTGATTCTGCCATGATTATCCATTGAAGACAATGGAGTCCATACTATCCAGGCTTGGACTCATTGAACTTACTCCCAGGAGCTGAGCCCCTTAACCATGGAGTCTCCACTCTTTTTCCCTCATCAAAGTTTTATCCCAATGGGGTTTCTTTGGTGAGGTTTTTAATGAGGGAGGTCTTCATTGTTTCCAAGCTTGACTTGTTTCACATGGTCAAGCTTGAGGGGAAGTGTTGAGATGAGGTAATAAAGAGAGGATACATTGATAGAGAAAGA
>NW_013625644.1:0-607 GCF_000695525.1 Brassica oleracea var. oleracea
GGCCTTATCTCCATGTCTGGGATGGTTTCCTTAGTAACCTCCGATTTGGATTTTGATTATCATTCTCTGCACCTTTCTTTTGTTTCTGGGGATTCTTATCTTTTGGAACCTATTTGGTCTACCACGTTTCATACGTTGTCTAGACTCTGTAGCAACTTGACTGTGTCTATTCTTGGACATCAAATTCGTTGGTGCGTTACAAGCTGGTTTATATATGACTTAGTCATTCTTTTTCGGGTCAGCAAATGTGTCTGGCATTTGATTAGCTAGCTTTGTAAATGTATAATCTTTGGACGTCTATTTCACATTCTTTAGTCCGAGGATCTTGCCAAGACATTGATGGTTGATTCCATTCTATTTATTTTACCATTCTTTTACCAGCTTTATTATTTTTTTCTCCTCCTGGTCTTAAAATAATGAGTGTACCTGGCCTCAAATATAATCACCCATAGTTGACTCAAAGTACTTTATTATTGTGGGAGAATCATATCCAACATATATCCCCATCCTCCTTTTGAGGTCTCATCTTAGTTCTCTGTGATGGAGAAATTAGTACATACACAACACATCCAAATGTTTTATGATGGGGTATGTCTGGCTCTTGACC
>NW_013625645.1:0-607 GCF_000695525.1 Brassica oleracea var. oleracea
TTGAAATTGCCATGAAAAGAACATATCTACAAGCATCTCTTGAGCCTAGAAAACTCTTTTTGAAACATGTTGCTCATATGATATTGACATTGTTCTTGAAACCAATTACAAACTGAACTTGGGCATAATGAATTTGATCTCTCTTGCATATGGGCACTTGCATACTTGATCATGGATTTCATACACATTTGGGTTATCTTATTCCATGTATTATCCTTTGATTAACCCAAATGGCACTCCCCTACCCTTAAACCCTTGCCATTCTTTGAAACCAATATTGATTTGTTGAGTGAGGTCTCTTATTGATAGCTTGTCATGTGCAAAATCTTGAGAGTATTGGGAGCGACATATGTTTGTGCTCATCTATTGCTAGCATAAGATCCTCATTCGAACTAGCATCTAGGATAATGAGTGAGTTTGTGTGTTTTTGGGGTTTGAGAGAAAAGAAAAAGATCAAAGAGTGTCAATAAGAAAAGAAAACCAATAGGAACCAAGAAAATAAAAGAAGAAAAACTCTTAAAAGTGTGTCGATTAGAATTCCCCGAAGTAAAAAAAAAAATATGAATGAAAGATCATAATGGGGAAAGAAAAAGAGTGTCAAGTTCTT
>NW_013625646.1:0-607 GCF_000695525.1 Brassica oleracea var. oleracea
TCTGGGAGATCGCATGGTAAGTTCAGTCGCTTTTTCTTCAATTATTTTTAAGTTTTAAAATTTTATTTTTTGTGCATTTTTTCTAATTTCTAATGTTTCTTTAATTTATGTTTTTTGCAAGGCGGAAGAAAATGATTGCGAGCCGGTTGATGATCTCGCCCTAATGAAGAGGGCGTATACCAACAAGAAGAGCGGCCAGATTGATGACGGTTTTGTGAGGAAAGTGGTCACCCTGGTCCAAACTCAGGTGCAAGACGAAGTGTCTCAGCTTCAAACCGAGGATGACGCTTCGACGGCTTCGACCAACTTGTCCCGGTTTCGAATCAACGAAATCGTTGAATCAGTAAGTTCTTTTTTTTTAAAGTTCAATTCATTTATTTCTTGATTTTTTTTTGTGATTAAATTATTTGAGACGTTTGGTCGGTTTGGGTCGTCGCACCCGGTCGGTTCCTCCTTCTTCTGCACCACCGCCCTTTGTTGATTCAGAAGTACTTACGGCTCAGTTGAATGACAAGGATGATCGCATATCTTTGTTGGAGACCCGGATGGCAGCTCAACAAGCGGGCTATGAGGCACAGAGGAGGCTGAACCAGCAAATAATGGAGAT
>NW_013625647.1:0-607 GCF_000695525.1 Brassica oleracea var. oleracea
GTTCTTCAATCCGACCAGCCACTGCTTGGAAGAGTTTCTCAGATGCAAGATCCAAAAAAACTCCGTCGGATGTGGCGTGAGTCATCTTGAATAGGTCGGACAGAGATGGTAAGACTCCCTTCTTCTCGAACTACAAAAAAAAAATTAAATTAAATATTAAGAATTATATTAATTGAATATTTTAAAATATATATTTAAAACAAAACTTACAGCTTCTAGACGAACTCCTGCATGAGGTTTTTGTCCGGTTCTGTGAAGCATGGGCAAATGACCATCTTTATCCTTCGTCCTTCGAGAAGCCGAGCACGAATTGGCCTTTTTGATCGAAGAGGGGTGCTCCCAATAGGCGATGAGGCCATCCCTCACATCCATCGTGAGCTCAGTGGGCTTTTCCTCATACCCGTAGATCTCCCACTTGTCCTTCCAATCGGAGACTGTGTTGCAGAGGCGGATCTTTGCCTTTGCAACGAGTTCCGCCTTCACCCTCTCGGTGATTCCCAAAGACCAATGCCACTTTTGCTGAAACACAAAAATTTTGAAAAAATTACAATTAATAGTAAATATTAAAAATATATGTGTATATATATATATATATATATATATATAT
>NW_013625648.1:0-607 GCF_000695525.1 Brassica oleracea var. oleracea
TTATGATTCTTTCATTCTTGCTTCTCAGGCCGATCAGGTAATTAAATAAACATATATCAATTATTCATAATGATACATCATCATGTGTATTAATAACACTTATTTACAAATTAAATAATTTTTTAAATGTTACAGGTTTGTTATATCAAGTACCCCTGGGTTAGGAACAGAGATGATCCATGGATCACTATTACATCACTCAACCCGAGAGGCCGAGTTCAAGGAAGTTCTGAGCTTGAAGACCAACTACAACCAAGCACATCCAGTAACTTAAGTGCAGCAGAAGATTTAGCTGCAGTTGGCCTTGTAGTCGATTTAACCGACTTTGGAGAGGAAGCCGTCGTTCACGTAGAGGATGAACCAGAGATTGGAGAGTTTCACCAAGATCCAGATTCAGATTCATCTGGTGATGGTGATGATGACTCGGAAACATAGTAGCATCGCCTTTTTTTTTAATATAAGAATACCGAGGAAATTCCGAGGGATAATAGGATTTAGGGATTTCCTCGGAATTTCCTCGGAATAGTCTGAGACTTTTCCGACGATTTGGGGCTTTTTCGTTTAGGGTTTCTGTTTCCTCGGAAAAGCCTCAGAATATTCCGAGGAA
>NW_013625649.1:0-607 GCF_000695525.1 Brassica oleracea var. oleracea
GCAAGAAAATTGATAATACCTTGATAACTAAAGTGTGTAGACGTGGACAACTCTTGAGCAAAACTGGCATTACTTGCCAACCTTTTTCTTTGTCACTCTCAATAGACAAATTGAGGAGGTTGTTGAACACCGGCATGGATTTACAACAGAAGTGCAACGTCTGATTTATAATATGATCACAACAACAAAAAAACAAACAAAAACACATTCATATACACAAGTGTGGGAGAGGGAAAAACGAATCAATAGCAAGTAGCAAGGAAACAAACCTCAAGGGAATCAGCAGACAAGTAAAGGGTCGTAATGTTGGTTGTACCCGCAACTAACTTTGTTTGTAACATCACCAAAGATAGGCATCTTTGGTTGATCATCATAAATATAATCATCATCATCATCATCAGAATAATCATAATGGCTAGTTGACTCCTCCCATAACTTGAGATTGAGCCTGGCTTCGACGAGCAAATCCAAAGCAACACACTCATGGTTTTCAAAGACAAAAGTAGAGTAGTCAAGGTAGACAAGACTTGGTACACTGAAAAGCATAGCGTCGTGATACACTTGAGAATCAGGAAGATGGGTAAAAACCACAAGACGCTTGATGGAT
>NW_013625650.1:0-607 GCF_000695525.1 Brassica oleracea var. oleracea
CCATACAAATATGCAGTCACAACGTTCATGAGATGCATTTCAAGATTCCTGGCACCAAAGAAAGAAAATGTTCCACTACCATTCTCTAAACCCCGCCAGATCCGGAGGTGGAACGCAGAAGAAGGTAATCTCCTATCAAATCTCATATTCTCTTGAATCATATTTCCTTTTGCTTATTTTTCTCTTTTCATTTCCTTATTCGACATAAGTGGAGCAAAGGAAAGCTAAAGTAGAAGAAGATGAACAACATAGTTCAATTCGATCAGGCAACTAACAACAAGCTTCGGTCTGAATCTCCTGTTCAAGTTGGTAAATCAGGCTGTATCCTTTTCAACATCATCTGATACATCAGCTGCCTCAATTAGAGGACCCTTCAAACCAATTTCATTGTTGCCATTAAGAGCACAAGCTGTCTTTTCAAGAAATTCTTTTGCAGCTGATTGAACAGATTGTTTCTAATTTGATTGGTATTTTCTCTTTTTTTTGCAGTTATATCTAAATACATGATTCTTGATTTCTCTCCTTTACTGAGGTCTCTAATGTTTTGGTTTTGAGCTGTCTATTGATATGTCTGGCAGGACACAAAAACGACCTGAGTTGCATCTTG
>NW_013625651.1:0-607 GCF_000695525.1 Brassica oleracea var. oleracea
AAGGCGGCGTACAAAGCAGAGGAAGCATATTGGAGACAGCGAAGTAGGTTGTTGTAGCTAAGACTCGGAGATCGCAACTCCGGTTTTTTCCATGCTACAACAAAAAACCGAAAGCGCGCCAACGACTTCTCCATTATTGAAGACGCAGATGGAAAACCTGTCTATAAGGAAGAGCAAATCGCGAAAGTGATTGTTCAGTACTTCAACGACCTGTTTACAAGTACCCCAGGAGAAAGAGAAGATATAGTCAATATGGCACTGCAACCAAAAGTCACAGCGGAGGAGAACGAGCTTCTGGTTCGCATTCCGGATCCGGAAGAAATAAAACGGGCTGTGTTTTCCATTCACGCGGATAAAGCACCCGGGCCTGACGGTTTCTCAGCCGGGTTCGTCCATTCCAATTGGGAATCGATTGGGGAGGAAATAATCTTGGAAATACAGGGGTTCTTCACCTCCGATATCCTTCCAGCGCAAATCAATGATACTTTCGTTAGATTGATTCCAAAAAAAGGAAGCCCACAGACAGTGGCGGACTATAGGCCTATCGCCCTGTGCAATGCCTACTACAAGATCATCTCCAAGATCTTGACGAAACGCCTTCAGCCAC
>NW_013625652.1:0-607 GCF_000695525.1 Brassica oleracea var. oleracea
ATAGTTTAGAAATCAAAATATAGGATAAATAGACTTGTACATGTATAGTTATTCACATTCTCATCGGCTTAGATGATATCCAATGTTTTTCTTCTTTTTTTTTTTTTTTTGAACTGAATGTTTTTCCGGACTTAGAAGTGCATTGCTTCCATGTAAGTAGGACTTTAACGTGTAACTGCCATTCTGTTTTGAAAGGTTTCACATCTTTCAATGGTGTGATTTTCATATTAGAAGACATGTGTTTTTTTTTTTGCTTGGAATGAGATGTGGGATGAATGATATACTATGGATTTGACCATTTTTATGCCATAGTATATATCTTATTTAGAGTTTTATGTTATGTTTGAAGTCTATTCTAGTATATTTATAGGTTATGTAACTCAATCCTATAACTCCATATCTTATTATTATATTTGAACGGTTTGTAGCAAAATAAAAATCATATATCTTATTTACAGTCTTTATGTTATGTTTGAAGTCTATTCTAGTATATTTATAGGTTATGTAACTCAATCCTATAACTCCATATCTTATTATTATATTTGAACGGTTTGTAGCAAAATAAAAATCATATATCTTATTTACAGTCTTTATGTTATGTTTGAAG
>NW_013625653.1:0-607 GCF_000695525.1 Brassica oleracea var. oleracea
GGGCTAAGATATGAAGGACTCCCAAACATTTTTGTGACCTCTATCAAGAGAGCCTGAAAGGAAAGAATCTTGAAGCCCACTTGGTATATAAAGATGGTAAAGATGATTTTTGATCATGAAAGAGATGATCCTACGGAATATGAAACTTATGATTGCCTAAAAGAATCAAGTTGATTATCTGATTTCGACATCAAACTTGTGTGATTGCTTTGCTTGTATGCTTTCTCTGATTTTTATCTCCTTGAATTTATTTCTATTACATTGTCTGCTTAGATTAAATGAATGAATGATTTTTCTATATGAGTACACTGAAAAACGCCAATATAAGTACTAAAGCAGGTATCACCAGTCTGAAAGAAGACTATGGCTTGGCTAATATATTATTGCATAAGGTTATTTGCCTAAGAGTATGCATCTAGAAATCAATGATGCCTTATATTCACCCAGCTCTAAGAGCAAGAGCAGCCTATTGAGTTTAAAAGATATAAGAATGAATGTTTTCCATATTGAAACAATGGGCGAAGGAAACAAAGAGTTCCTTCAGATATATGTATAAAAAAGTCCAAGGCCATAATAAGTCCTAAAGACTATACATGCATTCTCTACT
>NW_013625654.1:0-607 GCF_000695525.1 Brassica oleracea var. oleracea
GTTAAATATTTTTAAAAAAATTTAAAAACGTTTTATTATATATATTTTATTACCGGAAACTTGAAAAACGTTTTTAAAAATCAAAAAACGTTTTAAAAATAGTAAAACGTTTTGAATTTTAACAAAAAAAAATAATTCCAAAAAAACTAAAACAACAATCAGGACAAGTTAGTAATCGACATTATAGAAAACATATATTAATAAAAAAAAATTACCTTTTCAACCATCTCATTTATTTTCAATAGAGACAAGTTGGTTGAAGCTCCCGTAGAATCGACGTCATCAGAGAGAGGCTGAGATTGAGATACTATTTCAACTTCCACCAAATCAACGACACCTTTGATCACGGGGTCCTGAATTTGACTCGTCGTCTTGTTAGTGTGCAATCACCGTGAGAGATAGAGAAATCGCCGTGAGAGAGAGGGTGTTTGAGAGAGAGAGGCGGAAATAACGAAGAAGAAAGAAGGAGGGTTGTTATATCTAAAGTTTCCGAGAGACACGGGCAGTATTCCGTCGGTATAATTAAAAATATACCAAATGTCGATTCGCGAAAATTTTCTCGCGGTTTGGTTCTCCCGGGCAAATTGGAATTCCGACGGAATGTGTC
>NW_013625655.1:0-607 GCF_000695525.1 Brassica oleracea var. oleracea
ATATAGAAAAATCATTCATTCATTTAATCTAACCAGACAATGTAATATAAATACATTCAAGGAAATAAAAATCAGAGAAAGCATACAAGCAAAGCAATCACACAAGTTTGATGTCGAAATCAGATTATCAACTTGATTCTTTTAGGCAATCATAAGTCTCATATTCCATAAGATCATTTTGATCATGTTCGAAATTATTTTCACCATCTTTATAGACCAAGTGGGTTTCAGGATTCTTCCCTTTCAGACTCTCTGATAAAGGTCACACAAATGTTTGTCAGTCCTTCATACCTTAGCCCAATGGTTCCCCATTCCACATCTATGGCACACTGATTTGGTCGAGTTTTGTGGTTTAAAGGATATACCACGGCCACTGCCTTGACCATGGCTCAAATTGGATTGATACCCACGACCTCTGCCATAGTGATTCCCACGGCAAAATATGTTATAGTGGCCATGGCCATGTCCTTTCCCCCCTCCACGGCCATGACCGTGTGGTCTATCATTCTGGACGTGGTTACCTTTTTTTTTTTCTGCGGCCTTATTGGTATCAGATAATTGGGTTAATCCAGGAGGTCTCAATTCACTGTTTATCATCAGTAATCCA
>NW_013625656.1:0-607 GCF_000695525.1 Brassica oleracea var. oleracea
TGATCCGCGGATTGAGGTGGTTGAGAGAGAGGTGGAGGAGCTGGCCGAAAACCGTGAGAGGGATAGACTTGGCTGGCGGAGCAAGGCTGAGGGCCGGAAGAGATGGCCGGAAAAGAGATGATCGCCGGCGGATGGGATTGCTCAGGTGGAGAGAGTCTCGTGCTGATAACGTGTTAAAATTTGAGAGAAGATTTGTGAGAATGTGTTGTAGATTTCTTATTGCTTACACCATTATATACAGTGGTTCATACAAGGTGGAGTCAAAGGGAGAATTGATTACAAAGATACTCTACATAATGACATGGTCAAACTCATAAAGACTAAAAGTTGAATGGGTCTTCCATGTGGCTGGATGTAAACCCCCAATGGACTCTAGTCTTGAACTTGTATGGTCTAGGTTATAGACCATCCACTTCATGATTCATAACAAATTCATAATTTTTTAACCATGTAATACATGGAATATATCTATATTATTAAAAAATAAGTACCCATTAAAAAATACCCCTAAGTTTTCTAACTTATTTACACTTTCATGCCACTGAGATTTAAATTAAACAACCTATTTTAATGTTTGTCTTTTCCAGTTAAATTAATGAGTTTTCCT
>NW_013625657.1:0-606 GCF_000695525.1 Brassica oleracea var. oleracea
AAGCATAAAACACTCACGTTGACGTCGATCATGAGCTCCCCACCACGCTTGAAATTCCTAACCTCCCAGAAACTCAGCAGCCTCGCCTCGACAACAGAAGAACACCTCCCGGATTTCAATCGAAAAAAAAAACTTTCGAGTAAGCCATTAAGAAATATGAGCAATAAGAGATGAACATATGAGGAAGAAGGATAACCGAGAGATTTTGAGAGCCCGTTTAGCAGAAGCGAGATACGTACATATTTATAGATGGGATCACCGACGAAAAAGCTCAACCGAAGAGATCGTAGTGAGCGTCTGATTGAATGGGATTAAAGACAGCAGGATTAAAGGCCAATGAATCTCAACGTCTCCGTTACGGATCCGAAACGTCATCGCATCCGCCGATACGACCAAAGCGTAAGGGAGAAGTCAGCTGCGTCTTTCGTCGCCGTATTAGGGCTTAAGAGCAACATAAAAGTTTTGTTTTTTCTGGGCTAAATACAAAACTAAACATAGAGCCAATTTCGAAGCCCACTCGGTCAAACGGAAAACATTGCGTTTCAATAAGGGGACACGTGTCGAACGACTGGAGACATAATTGTTGTGCTGTCATCCTTGTTGGCA
>NW_013625658.1:0-606 GCF_000695525.1 Brassica oleracea var. oleracea
AGAGAAAACAAATACATCTAATTCGATTGGTACAAAGAGAATCAATCATTGCAACAAAGTGTTTAGTAAGAATAGTTATATCAGATCTACTAAATCCAACTTGTGATACACATTATATTTATATTAACAACATATGATTATTTATGATGTTTAGCAACCATCACACAAGCTGGAATCGAAGTGGTGTCTACTTCGGAGCGTGTCTCTAATAAAAGAAACAGAAATCTGAATGCTTATTCTGGAACTGTGAAAGTTAACACAAAGATGGACACATCTAGAACCACTATACCATTGACCTCAATATTTGGAAGGATCTTAGGAGATCTTCAAAACTTTTCTGGGAGTAAGGTTCAAAATGGATATCAGTCAGCAGCTGGTCATATGTCGGATCGAACATATATACACTGCGAAAGTAAGGTTTATGAAAAATTTATACTTTTGGTTCTGTATATATAATGACATTAAATTTTCTGGTATGTAAACGAATTGTCACTTTTTGGTATGCAGATCAGCTAAATACAACAAAATATCCACCTTCAAAGAGGAACAAATTTTACACAGATTTGAGAGGTATATGTTGCTACTTTCAGTTAATTTTTAGTTGGT
>NW_013625659.1:0-606 GCF_000695525.1 Brassica oleracea var. oleracea
TGACATCTCATATGCCGTACAACAAGTCTGCCTGTTTATGCATGATCCACGGGAGCAACACTACACAGCTTTGAAAAGGATCATCCGATACATTCAAGGTACACTCTCTTATGGACTGCAAATCTACAAGACCACGCTCGACTCCTTAATAGCCTACTCGGACGCGGACTGGGCCGGATGTCCAGACACAAGGAGATCGACTTCAGGGTATTGCGTCTATCTCGGAGACAACCTGATCTCCTGGTCCTCAAAACGACAGCAGACAGTTTCAAGATCCAGCGCAGAAGCAGAGTACAGAGGTGTGGCGAATACTGTTGCCGAAACTTGTTGGCTACGGAACTTGCTCTTGGAACTTCATATACCAATCCGTAAAGCCACACTGGTCTTCTGTGACAACGTGAGCTCTGTCTACTTAGCCTCAAACCCTGTCAAACACCAGAGAACAAAGCATGTTGAACTCGATTTGCACTTTGTCAGAGAAAAGGTCGCTCTAGGTCAAGTAAAGGTGCTTCATGTCCCCACAGCTTTCCAGTACGCAGATATATTTACCAAAGGGTTACCATCTTCCTTGTTCAACTCCTTCAGGTCCAGTTTAACCATTCGCAA
>NW_013625660.1:0-606 GCF_000695525.1 Brassica oleracea var. oleracea
TGACAATCTTATTAGAGTTTCTGTTTTTGCTATTCTAATTTTTTGTGTCGTGATCTCTATCCGAATTTTAATTAATCTATTTTATATAATTCTTTTCTTGTATTTTTCGTGTTTATTACATTTTAGATCTTATTGGATGAAGGCACTTGTTTTGCTCTTATTTTAATTGAATAAATTGTTGAGGTGTCGTGAGCTCGAGGTTATCAAGTAACGTGGCAAATGCGAGTTTCGCCGTTCCCAAGGCAATGCAATACATTCTGTTTGAAGTTTCAACCCTCTCTTCTGGTTTCTTTTTCAAGATCCATACCATTTCAAACTTGTAAGAAAACTATTCGCAGCTGGGAGTCTAAAGTTGATGGGGATAATAAGCATTCAGACAGCGATGGATCTGATCGTCGCTGGTTTCTCTCTGATGATTGGATTTGGTATCTTTGCTATCATCGCCTCTGTCCTCTGCTCTGTCGTTTTCATCCACCATGTCAGAGAGGCTCCTTCTAACCCCTCCCTTTTAAGTTCTCGCCGGGGATAAACATACGTAAGAGATATTCCTTTTATACACCCTTCCTTCCATGCTTTTCCAGTTGTTAATACAATAAAAGAACTGCT
>NW_013625661.1:0-606 GCF_000695525.1 Brassica oleracea var. oleracea
TACCGTTTCGTCAGCGAAGATGCACTCAAGAGATTCGCCCCCATAATCAGTCTTTGTTTTCCATGTATGAAGAAGCTTGAGTCGAATTCGCCATTCCTCTTTAAAAGGCTTGAGATCATTGATAAGAACCATTTTTCTTGAGGCAGACATGTTTGTTTTATGAGATGTGTGTGGATGTTAAAGCCGTCTTGGATTCGGTATATATAGATAAGTGAATAATTTAGGTCAAGAGGAGTTATGGACTGGTTAGATTTAGTGCGTATATTCTCTGATTTTATAATTGATCTGTTGTAAATATTATAGGATTCGTTGTAAATATTGTTAAATAGGTTGCCCGAAATTATGGTAACTAATTTAGTTTTAATCCGAACTAAATTATGAGACAATGTAATCTACAGCAAAAAGATATGCACCTTGGTATTCACGTTTACTTAGGTAACATCTTTTGTAAAACAAATATTTTGAGACGATATAGAACTGATTTAGAAATATGGTTATAATTGCTTGCAAGGAGTTATTGCGTGGTTAGATTTTATGCGTATATTCTCTGCTTTAAATATGTTAACTAATTCCTATATTTTGTAAATATTATGAGAGTGGTTTTTT
>NW_013625662.1:0-606 GCF_000695525.1 Brassica oleracea var. oleracea
TTCTTTTTGAGTTTGGTTTGAGTTAAGTAACTGTGGAACCAGATCCAGAGAAATGAGCACTAGCAAAAGTAGATCTATTATCCAGTTGACAAAGACAGATTCTTGCAAGAACAGAGAAATTAGATGGTTGGAGAGGAAGAGAGAAGTAAAGTAAGAGTGTTTGCGGAAGCGAGTAAGAGGTATAGGAGCTTAAAGCTCTGATACCATGAGAGAAAATGAAGAACAAGATGAACACGAGAGAGAGTAATGTTTGAATTTGAGAGAGAGAAAGAGAGAAAGAATGAGGAAAATATTTTCATTGATTTAATTGTGGATCTGAGTATAAGCATTTAAAGACAAGTTGCCTCATACACAATATAATACAATATTCATTGTTTAAAAAAATATCTTCAAGAGTCTTTTTTTCTCTTTTTTTTCTCTTCAACAGGATACCTTATAAAGCATTATAAAACTTTATAAGTCTCTAACTAACTTCTCAAGTCTCACAACTTGTTTTTCAAGTTTGGCAGCTTGTTTCTAAGTCTGGCAGTTTGTTTCTGGTTCATGTGAACGATTCTTGACACGCTAATCAAACTTGAACGGTGAGTCAATTACAACATAAAGATG
>NW_013625663.1:0-606 GCF_000695525.1 Brassica oleracea var. oleracea
CTTTTTTTGTGTTTATAAGACTTCAAAATTTTAAAACCTAATAAATCGAATTCTCTTATGGAAAAACTTCTAAAACTATTTTTAATGTGGAAACATAAGTATTATTGTTTTACCAAATTGACCATGCATTTTATCATTGATGATTATTAAAAGAGAAGTACCATTTGAAAATATTCTTACTTCATTAATTAAACTCTCTTTTTTTTTTTGCTTGTCTTTTTAGTTGCATTTATGAAATATCATAAAACGAATAAAACTGACTAATTTATTACTTGCCTTTTCAGTTACATTAATAAAATATGCTTAAATGAATTTAAACTTCCTATTTTATTTTTTGTCTTTTTCAGTTACCTTAATGAAATATCCTTAAATAAATTTGGATATAATGTCATTTAATCAACCGAAAAAACTCATGAGTTATCCTTACGTGCATAATTTTAATAATGGAGATTTTTAAAAACGTGCACCATTAAAATGTTACCTAAAACATGCAGCACTAATATATAACATACATCAATAAAACTAGAATTTGACTCGCACCATTGTACGGATATTATTATCAGTTGATTAAATTTAAAAATAATTGAGAACAAGTGTGTGTGTGTG
>NW_013625664.1:0-606 GCF_000695525.1 Brassica oleracea var. oleracea
TAGCCCTATGTAAAGGAAGCATTCATAACAAAACCGACAATGCAAAATACCATAGTAAATAAAATTTGTTCAAAAGGAAAAATACCATATTAGGCCTAAAGACCGAAACAAGTGAGAGTTTTTTTTGGAAGGATCTGTTCCACTTGGATTGAGAGGTAAGGAAACGTTTATGCTCCTTGGCTTTTTGAAGTATTTTTTCTGTTTATCTGGAAATCCACTCTTGCAGAGAGAGACATGAAAAGCAGTTATTTACTCATCTTCTAGTGAGTCATCATACATAACATACTATTTCATAAGATTGTGTCCCAAGATATTATATTTACCTTTACTGGAATCGTGGCATATGTGTCTTCTGCCAGTTGAAGTTTATTGGGGATTTAATAATGGAGTAAAGAATCACTGACGACAAAACCGAAAATAATTTGTTGATTTACGGATCCAGGCATGTGGCATTAGAGAGGTCATGACTAGAGAAACTTGAGAGAGACGGAAAGTAGTAAAGGGTGGTGTGAAAGCTAGCAGGAAAAACACCGACGTGATGTGGCTCTAATTTAGAAAAGAGATAGGCTAGTAGTGGAAGTAAAGGGTTGTTGACGAAGTGAGTAT
>NW_013625665.1:0-129 GCF_000695525.1 Brassica oleracea var. oleracea
CAAAGACTCCAAACCTCTTTGAACATCATTATATATTAGTGCATGATTCAACTATGCATTAAAACAAAATTATCATATTTTCAAAATTTTCTCAAAATCTATGTGTTAACCCCAACGAAAATATTGAGT
>NW_013625665.1:224-606 GCF_000695525.1 Brassica oleracea var. oleracea
CTCTTTCATGGTATATGAGAATCGTTATAATTTCTTTATCGATTAATTTAGTAAAACTTCATAATACTATTGAAATCAGTGTAATAATTAACTATAAAATCGCTATTTTCTTGAAAAACGGAGACAACAAAGACTTCAAACCTCTTTGAACATCATTATATGTTAGTGCAGGATGCAAATATGCATAAAAACAATATTATCATATTTTTCGAATTTTTTTCAAATTCTATGTGTTAACCCCCCTACGAAAATATTGAGTTTTTGATAGATGCTTTATATATTGAAACCTATAATATTTAGTGTTTTTTTAAAATTTCTAACCACATCGTACATTCCTATTAATGTATGTTAAACTCTCTTTCATGGTATATGAGAATCGTTA
>NW_013625666.1:0-606 GCF_000695525.1 Brassica oleracea var. oleracea
ATAATTGATTTAAAATTAGAAAGATGTCCATGTACCATGAAAGAAAGTTTAAATAAAATTTATACAAATTTAGAATGTGGTTATAAATTTTAAAATAACACTAAAGATTATAGGCTTCAGTATATAAAATATTTACCAAAAACTTAATATTTTCGTAGGGGTTAACACATAGATTTTGAGAAAATTTCAAAAGATTTGAAAATATTTTTTTAATGCATAGTTGCATCTTTCACTAACAAATGATTATGTTCAAAGAGGTTTGGAGTCTTTGTTGTTTCTAATTTTTAAGAAAATGACGATTCTACAATGATTATTCCATCTATTTAGGGAGTATTATGCAGTTTTACTAAATAAATTGATAAAAAAATTATAAAGATTTCCATATACCATGAAAGAGAGTTTAACATACATTAATACAAATGTATAATGTGGTTATAAATTTAAAAATAACACTAAAATGTTTAGGCTTCAGTATATAGGGTATTTAAAGTAAAATTCAATATTTTGTACGGGTTATACATAGATTTAAAAAAAATTCAACAATATAAAAATATTATTCTAATGCATAGTTGCATTCTAAACTAACATATGATGATGGTCAAAGAG
>NW_013625667.1:0-606 GCF_000695525.1 Brassica oleracea var. oleracea
GAAAATACATGGAAGACATGAAGTGCTTTCTCTATATTTCTCTAACGAGCAAGAATTTCTATATTTCTCTAGCGTGCAAGAATATTTTTTCCCTACAAATAATAGAAATCCTAAATAACAATTTTGGGAACTTTTTCTAATATTAGATCATTATCCCCTATATATTATTTGTGAAACATTACAACTTCTTTTTGTAGCCACGTGTCATCACTAGGATGATTCTTAGAATTATTAGAGAAATATGTTGGTCCATCTAATTATATTATTTTCTCTAACGAGCAAGAATTTCTATATTTCTCTAGCGTGCAAGAATATTTTTTCCCTACAAATAATAGGAATCCTAAATAAGAATTTTGGGAACTTTTTCTAATATTAGATCATTATCCCCTATATATTATTTGTGAAACATTACAACTTCTTTTTGTAGTCATGTGTCATCACTAGGATGATTCTTAGAATTATTAGAGAAATATGTTGGTCCATCTAATTATATTATAAGCTTTTTATTAAACTAACCATAAATTCATTTTTAATGTCATTTATTATTTCCTTAAATAAGGATTACGGAATTGCCTAATGTGGCTAAAGTATATATGACAATTAATG
>NW_013625668.1:0-606 GCF_000695525.1 Brassica oleracea var. oleracea
GGAATATGACAACTTCTTCGTCATTTTAATCAAACCATGATGAACCGTGATGTAAGAAGCTATGTTTGGACACATAAAGTGGTGGAGAATCACTGGGAAGTTGAATAAATCTCATAGGAGTTAAGATGAAGAAGCTATTCCACTTTCAAATCCGGTGATTCCAGTTTTCCTGTTTGGGAATATGACAACTTCTTCGTCATTTTAATCAAACCAGGATGAATCACTTTGTAAGAAGCTTGATTTAGATACATAAAGTGGTGGAGAATCACCAGGAAGTTGAATAAATCTCATAAGAGTTAGGATGAAGAAGCTAGTCCACTTCCTAATCAGGTGATTCCAGTCTTCATGTTTGGGAAATTGACAACTTCTTCATCATTCTAATCAAAGTAGGATGAACCGCGAGGTAAGAAGCTGTATTTGGACACATAAAGTAGTGGAGAATCACTAGGAAGTTGAATAAATCTCATAGGAGTTTGGATGAAGAAGCTAGTCCACTTTCTAATCAGGTGATTCCAGTTTTCATGTTTGGGAAATTGACAACTTCTTCATCATTCTAATTAAAGTAGGATGAACCGCGAGGTAAGAAGCTGTATTTGGACACATAAA
>NW_013625669.1:0-606 GCF_000695525.1 Brassica oleracea var. oleracea
GATCTCACTTTTAGCGTTGATGCTGATGAGGAAAAGCTAATACTGTATGAAAAAACGGAGGTAACAACTATAACTTGTTCAGCCTTTTTTAACTGTGTCTTTGAAATGAAATTTGTTTGAACGAACATTAAAAAAAAACAATTGCAGGTGACCGACCATGAACTGATCCCTGGAGGGCGGAACATTAAAGTTACTGAGGAGAATAAGCATGAATATGTAGACCTAATCGCCGAGCATCGATTAACCACAGCCATTCGTCCTCAGATAAATGCATTCCTGGAAGGGTTTAGTGAACTTATCCTTAAAGATCTAATATCGATTTTTAACGACAAGGAACTGGAGTTATTAATAAGTGGTCTTCCTGATATCGACTGTAAGTAGTAGTTATATATATCATAATCCTCCTGTGCCAAGAATTTTATTGCCTCTGACCATTTTTTTGTTGGGTTATTATGTATCAGTGGATAACCTGAGGGCGAATACTGAATATTCTGGGTATAGTCCTGGATCCCCTGTTATCCAGTGGTTCTGGGAGGTTGTTCAGGGATTAAGCAAAGAAGACAAAGCCCGTCTATTGCAGTTTGTGACTGGAACCTCTAAGGTAAA
>NW_013625670.1:0-606 GCF_000695525.1 Brassica oleracea var. oleracea
CTACTATTAGTTTTTGGAAACAACAGTCTAGAATCACAAGATACACTTCTCGTGACCAATAAATCCTAAAAACATTCATTCACTTTGACATTATCACACGAGAGTTTGAATCACGTCTGCTCCTCTATAAATATAAGCCATAATGCATCAAATTTTTTATACCACAATTTCCCATTCATTCACTTCTCCTCTCGTTGCATCACAAATTCTTCTTATTTTTCTTTAAAATTCTAATGGCATCATCTTCACATTATCATTATCAATACAACAATGATAGTGGTGATGATGAATTTGCGTCGATAACTGATGAGTTTTTAGGATTTAATGATCCTATTCCAGAACCAAAAAGGAGAAAAAAAAAAGAATTTTTATAGAGAGAGATCGGGAAGAAGGGCACATAAGGCTTTGGAATGATTATTTTAGCGAGACTCCGACCTACTCTACCCGTTTATTCCGGCGCCGGTTTCGAATGAACAAATCTTTGTTCGTTCGTATTGTGCATCGTCTCTCCACGGAAATACCGTATTTTCAACAATCAGAAGATGCAACCAGACGGGACAGTCTTTCTCCCCTGCAAAAATGTACTGCAGCTATTCGCCTATTGGC
>NW_013625671.1:0-606 GCF_000695525.1 Brassica oleracea var. oleracea
TATTTTTGAACCATCGCGATAAATAAAAAACTTTTGAATTCTTAACTTGTTTCAAGATCCAGTGATAATTAAATAAATCTATATACATAAATGATTTTATTTGGTAACAATCGCACAAAGAACAACAACTCAAAGCTTGTAAGACTTTGACATTACAGAATGTTAATAGAGAAGATTAACAGAGACCGAGACCTCAGGTTTCATCTTGGAGAGGAGCGTCGTCTTTGATGCGCGGTGGTCTAACAATGATAAGTCTGTACTCTATAGCCTCTTCTGAGTTGAACCTTTTCAATCTGCTCAAATCTTTGACGATCTGTATCATCATCATTGTTTAATTATTTTCATCATCGTCGCATATGCACTCAGAGGTGTCAATTACTATTATGACAACAAAACTAACCCTTTTCCGCAGGCTGTCCTGTATTTTTGGCTAGTTAGTTGAAGAGGTAATTTCTTATCCTTGAAAGCTCCTTTGCTTCATTTTGAATATCATCAGCCTGAAGGAATTTTGCAAGTGTATATATATAGTTTTACCATGTTACTATAAGAGAGAAAAAATTTTTTTATAGTCCATAGAGATAAGCGGCTTATAGCTGCACCAGCTGA
>NW_013625672.1:0-392 GCF_000695525.1 Brassica oleracea var. oleracea
TAGAATGACGAGGAAGTTGTCATATTCCCTAACAGGAAAACTGGGAAAACCTGATTTGAAAGTGGGATAACTTCTTCTTCCTAATTCCTACAAGACTTATTCCACTTCATGGTTATTCTCCACTACTTTGTGTATCCAAATACAGCTTCTTACATCGCGATTCATCCTCGTTCGATTAGAATGACGAGGAAGTTGTCATATTCCCTAACAGGAAAACTGGGAAAACCTGATTTGAAAGTGGGATAACTTCTTCTTCCTAATTCCTACAAGACTTATTCCACTTCATGGTTATTCTCCACTACTTTGTGTATCCAAATACAGCTTCTTAAATCGAGATTCAACTTCTCTTGATTAGAATGACGAGAAAGTTGTCTATTCGCAAACATGAAACT
>NW_013625672.1:445-606 GCF_000695525.1 Brassica oleracea var. oleracea
TTCATCCAAACTCCTATGAGATTTATTCAACTTTATGGTGATTCTCCACTACTTTGTGTATCCATATATAGCTTCTTACATCGAGATTCATCCTCCTTTGATTAGAAAATCGAGGAAGTTGGCATATTCCCAAACAGGAAAACTGGGATCACTTGATTTGA
>NW_013625673.1:0-606 GCF_000695525.1 Brassica oleracea var. oleracea
CTTTTACCTCTTAATTTTTTCGCGCCATTTAAGTAGCCGTACAATCCTTGGTGATAAATTTAATAAAATAATTAGTGGATGTGGTTAAATGATAATGGTGAGACATAATATGGTCTAGTGGATAATATAAAGAAACCCTAGTAGAAGAAGAGATGTTCGGCGAAATGCATCCACCAGATCTGAAAATGTTGGAAACTAATAGCGGTGTGCGTGGCTCCGGTGGAAGTTTTGGTGGTAAAGCTCAGGCGAGCAGTAGCAACACCACCGAAGGTACACTGTTATCTCCCTTCGACATCGCCGAATCTTTGCGTTTTTGTTAGTATAAATTTAATTGTAATTGTTCGTTGGGGTGTAGGAAACTCGCGGTCACAAGTTGTTGTTATGGCTGGTCGGTGGATAATGTATGATAATGGTGGTTGGGATTTCAAGATATATAATGAGAGAATGGGTAGAGCAGTCGACTTCTCACAAATCAAAGGCGTTAACGGTTTGAAAGATAGTATTCTTGCTGCTTATGGTTAGTTGGGAAGAGACATAGAGGTTGAAATGTGTTATTGGGTAATTGATGGAGAGAGTGAAATGGTTGGTAAAGGGGCCGCACCAGTG
>NW_013625674.1:0-606 GCF_000695525.1 Brassica oleracea var. oleracea
ACTTGACAATATTTTGTTTCCATTTTTAAAAGATATCGAATTTGAAATAATGAAATTCTATTGGTTGGCGAACCAAAAATAACTCTATTTTAGATGGAAAAAACTTGGGTTCACCCCCTGTGATGAATTCTCTAATTCACCACACAACCTACACTAATTAAAGTGCCACGTAAAATTAATAAAAGAAGGAAATAAAATTATAAAAAAGGAAAACGGATGAGAAAAAAAAAGATGTCCCCTTTTAACAAGAAGAGAACGTGATCTTTGACTCATCTTTTAGGTTTTCAGCCTCACATCAATTCCCAATTCACATATGAAGAAGATAAAGTAATCTTTGATAATCCTACGAATATCTCATCATCAATTCCCAATATATCATCATGAAATAAATCCTAAACTAAACCCTTAGATTCTAAATCCAAACCACACTCTAAATCCAAATTTACGATTTAAGTTTAGGGTCTAGAGTTTGGGTTTACGGTTTGGGTTTAGGATCTAAGATTTGGATTCAGGGTATAGGGTTTGGGTTTAGTGTCTAGAGTTTGAGTTTACAATTTAGAGTATATGGTTTGGGTTTATGGTTTACGGTTTGGGTTTAGGGTCTAG
>NW_013625675.1:0-606 GCF_000695525.1 Brassica oleracea var. oleracea
TCTTTCCACCAACTAGCCACACACCTCCACAGTCAAGCTAAATGACTGTAACAAAGCGTTGAGTGGGAGACAACCCACTATTAGGTAATTTTAATTGGTTTTCTTAGTTACTAGTATTTACTTTCGTTTTCCTTCTTTCATATTTATTGCAAGACCCAAGTAGAATGATCACCATATCGACCGTGGACGAGACATCGACATCGATTGACCTACAATCACATACGACGATCGATGCATACCGATGCACATCGATCGATTCCCACTCCGGTCAGGTTTATCTTCCTAATTTGTTACATTGAGTACTGATGGTTTAGTTTCCACCATAACTCCGACTGTGTTACACTGAGACAGTGTAATTTAAGTCTGGGGGGAGGTTTACTGATATAATTTATTCTGATTCTTATAAGAAGATTTTTAATAAATTATGCTTAGCTATGTGAAAGGGACTATGATCTTATGATTGATATATACTTGAATGTCTAACCACTCTTTAGCACCATTCTAGATTTACTGATTGCAGATAGTACTAAAGATGCTAAAGTAGATCAACTTGTCAACTATACGCACTTGCCTTGATTGTTTGAAGGAACCAAAGCTGACCTCCAA
>NW_013625676.1:0-606 GCF_000695525.1 Brassica oleracea var. oleracea
TTTTTTCCGAGGAACCCATTTTTCCTCGGAATTTCCTCGGAATATATTGACAGATTAATATTTCCTCGGAATTCCGTCGGTATATTCTGAGGAAATTCCGAGGAAACCCAATTTTGTGTTTCCTCGGAATTTCCTCGGAAATTCCTCGGGATATTCCGAAGATTTCATTTTCCGTCGGAATGTCCGTCAGAATACCGCTGTACCAAGACTTTTAATTTCGTGTTTTCTTTTCAAAAGGAGGTCCATATTAAATAAAAAAATGAAATTCCTTAACTTAAGCACCAAGACTTTTAATTTCGAAATTAACATTAATGGTAATATGAGTTTATTTAGTCAATATATAAAGGGAAAATTGCCAAATATGACTCACAACTTGATTTCAAACACAAAGGTTAACCCAAACTTGAAACAAATGCAAAAGTAACCTAAAAGGCTATTGAAATTACAACCAACCCCTTGTGAACAAACAAAAAAACCGAAATTTTTTTACGTTTCTAACCCCCGTAAGTCGTCTGCCCAGACGACTTTCCAGTAAGTCGTCCAGACGACTTTCCAGGATGTCGTCCAGACGATTTTCCAGTAAGTCGTCCAGACGACTTACCAGAA
>NW_013625677.1:0-605 GCF_000695525.1 Brassica oleracea var. oleracea
CAATAAAATTATACTGTTCACTCATATAAATATGACAAAAACTGTATATAACTGCAGATGAAAAATCCAAGAAAGAGGCATGTTTGTAGTCGATGTAAGACGACTGGACACAATCACGCAACCTGCAAAGCGGCAATATAAAAAAGGAAAACTCTATGAAATGGAAGTTGGCAACTCTCGGAATAAGAAGGTGTATGATATGCAAGGGGGGCTTTAATGGGAAAATAATAAATAAATCGATGTAAAATAGTACCCATGTTAAGAGTGAGGCAGGATTGTAGTCATATCCGAGATTGAATAATAAATAAGAAATCCAACTTTCAATGTATTAAGGTTTGGTATGATAATACATAGGAGAATAATATATGTGACTGAAAAACAAACAACAATAATAAACGTACCATATATAGATTATAGTTGAAAGGCAATGATACATCATATATAGATCACAATGGGTTAGATATAACGTATGTATCTAAGGTAATTGCCAGTGTTTAATATGCAATGTCGGTTTCGTTGTTGAAGTTGTTGTTTCTGTTTGACAAAACTTATAACAAACGAACAAGCAATGCAGATATCACAAACCTGAAACATAACACTAAAAC
>NW_013625678.1:0-605 GCF_000695525.1 Brassica oleracea var. oleracea
GAAATATGAAAGCGAAAAGGTTCCCCTTGCGCCGCTCACCCAAACCCCAGATCTGAAACCCTAGAGACCTCAATAAGCAAATCAAACCCGATTAATGCTTCTCAATAGAGTACAAGTTTTATCTACTGCAACCTTATCTCAACCCGCATAGAAAGAAACTGACTCTTCTGACAACGAGTGAAGATACATTCGTCGTTGTCGATCATTAGGCCGGTGTGGCTTCTGTTTTAGTGGTAGCTGAAAAAAGATTAAAAGATGTTCCGCCCAAGGAAGAAGAAGGAAATCTCTCTGGTGGAGGAACTAAGAGATCTGGAGTTCCTCGAGGAAGGAGACATAGTCGACATCCCAGATGTGGAAAATGACGACTTGATTGAAGAAAACTCACTTAGTGTGGTAGTGAGATGTCTAAACCCGACGGTCCACAAAGTTTGAGGTTTGGTTAAAGCGCTTCCCCCAATCTGGGGTCTGGAAGATAGAACACATGAAAGAGGAGTGGGAGAGAACCGGGCTCAGTTTATCTTCCAATCCGACCGAGATCTCCACCACGTCCTAACAAGAGGACCCTGGTTCGTCAACGGGTGGATAGTAGCTCTAGAACAGTGGAC
>NW_013625679.1:0-605 GCF_000695525.1 Brassica oleracea var. oleracea
AGTCGGGCATGCCATTTAGATGATTCACTCGTCACTACTTGCAAGCATTGTATGTTGTCCGTCTGCAGGTTAACCTTGTATAGACGGTTTCTTGAACGTATGGTCTCGATCATAAGATGCCCAGAGCGATCATATAGCATTAGTGAGTTGCCCTTCATTCGTATCTCACAACCAACCTCTGTGGCTTGCCCCAAACTCACAATATTGCTCTTTAGTGCTGGAATATAGTATACATCATTCAGAATCTTCTTAGCGCCTCCCGCAAAGACAAACCGTATGGAGCCTTTCCCTTCTATGTCGACACGCGAGTCATCTCCAAAACGTACTTTACCAGTTACCTTTTCATCAATTGAGACAAAGAAGCTTCTATTTCCACTCATGTGGTTGCTTGCTCCGTTATCAAGATACCACAAATCTTGGTTATCTTGGTCAGATTCGAAGATGCTTGGATTAACCTTTTGTTCATTGAGATAGACTACTTCATGCATCATCAACTCATCAGCCTCTTCGGTGCTTTCTTCTTTCTTCTCAGCAGTTTCTTGCAACTTAAGTAACTTATCCGGACAGTCGTTTGCGTAGTGACCAAGTTTATCGCATTTAAAACA
>NW_013625680.1:0-605 GCF_000695525.1 Brassica oleracea var. oleracea
AAACGTGCATATGTCGAACGAAACCGCGAAGCGGGCCACAACCGTCTATGGAATGACTATTTTAATGAAAATCCGTCATTTCCGGAAAATTTATTCAGACGTCGTTTTCGCATGAACAAGCAAGTATTCATGCGTATTATCTCAGATTATGTTTCATTCTTTCAACAAAGAAGAGATGATGTCGGAAGGTTAGGTATATCTCCACTACAAAAGTGTACGGCATCTCTTCGTATGCTTGCTTATGGTTGTGCGGCTGACGCCGTCGACGAGTATCTCCGACTCGGTGAAAGCACCGCACTTTCATGTTTAACCCATTTCACAGATGCCGTCATTCTATTATTTGGAGAAGAATATCTACGGAGACCCATTCCTGAGGATCTTCAACGTTTACTCGATATTGGAGAGATCCGCGGCTTTCCGGGGATGATTGGAAGCATCGACTGTATGCATTGGGAGTGGAAAAATTGCCCAACCGCTTGGAAAGGACAATACACACGTGGATCAGGAAAGCCGACACTTGTTTTGTAGGCTGTAGCGTCACAAGATCTTTGGATATGACACGCTTATTTCGGTTCTCCAGGTACCTTAAACGATATTAACGTCCT
>NW_013625681.1:0-461 GCF_000695525.1 Brassica oleracea var. oleracea
GATGATATGCAATGGCACAAGACCTTTGTCTCTACATTCTTGGTTGTATAAGTTTATAGTAATGAAGAGTAATCTGAGTGTTTAGAATAGATTTGAAAGAGATTAGAGAGGAACTAAGGGTAGAGAACGAGTTGAGAGTAAGAGACTAAGAGTAAGCCATGGAGGCAAAGGATAGTCTGAACTGTCTAAGTATTATTAATGACCAGATGTTACAATATATAGAGAGGCAGCTCGTGAGGTTAAGGGTTTCAGAAAGCACACTATTACATAGGATAAGATTCTACTTTAATTCAAACTGTCCAATTAAGCTCTTCCTTGTGTGTAAAGCACCTTTACCTTTACACAGCTACTGACAGCCTGTCATAAGCTCTTCCCTTATCCTCTCCACACGGTAACATCAGTAAAGGGTCAGTAAGACTTCTCCTTTACCTCTTAAGTTAACCGAGTGTAGTAACTTCCCT
>NW_013625681.1:475-605 GCF_000695525.1 Brassica oleracea var. oleracea
CCCCTTGTACGGCATGTACGGCCATGTTACGTCCTATACGGCCTAGCCTCTCCCAAACTCATTCCTCAAACCCATTGCTCTCTTAAGCCTCACTCTCTTATTAGCAATCCATCTCATCATCTAATGCCTT
>NW_013625682.1:0-605 GCF_000695525.1 Brassica oleracea var. oleracea
AACGATGCCCATATACAGTGAAAAAGAGTGTAATATACATTAATACAGATGTAGAATGGGTTTAGACATTTTAAAACAATAATAAAGATCATAAGCTTCAGTACATAGAACATTTACTGAAAAATTCAATATGTTCGTAGGGGTTGTTAACACATAGTTTTTGAGAAAAATTCAAAATTATGAAAATTATGTTTTAATGCATAGTTGTATTATTCACTAACATATGATGAAGGTCAAAGAGGTTTGGAACCTTTGTTGTCTCCGTTATTTGTTTAGATAATAGCGATTTTAAAATTGTTAGTCTACCAATTTAACGAGTATTAGTATTATGAAGTTTGACTAAATTAATTGACAAAAAAAAATTAAAACTATGTTTATGTATCATGAAAGAGAGTTTAATATACATTAATACAAATGTAGAATGTTTTTAGAAATTTTAAGACAACACTAAAGAGGATAGGCTTCAGTATATAGAACATTTACGAAAAAACTCAATATTTTCATAGAGGTTAACACGTAGATTTGAGAAAAAATCAAAAATATAAAAATACTGTTTAGATGCATAATTGCATCATTCACTAACATATGATGAAGTTCAAAGAGGT
>NW_013625683.1:0-605 GCF_000695525.1 Brassica oleracea var. oleracea
TTTCATGCCGTATTTGTTGAGAGTTTTGAAGCAATCTTGCAAGTGACTGAGGTGATAAGCAGCGTGTAGCGACTTGATAAGCATATCATCGATGTATACTTCCATGGTGATGCCCAGCTTGTCTGCGAACATTTTGTTCACAAGCCGTTGGTAGGTTGCTCCTACGTTCTTCAAACCGAATGGCATGACCTTATAGCAGTAGTTTCCTCTATCCGTGATAAATGCCGTTTTTTCGCGATCGTCGGGGTGCATCATGATTTGGTTGTACCCAGAGAAAGCGTCCATGAAGGTGAGCATCTCGTTTCCAGCCGTGGACTCGACTAAACGGTCAATGTTGGGAAGAGGATATCTGTCCTTTGGGCAAGCTTTATTTAAGTCTGTGAAGTCGACGCAGACGCGCCAGTTCCCGTTCTTCTTTTTCATGACTACTGGATTTGCTAACCACTCAGGGTAGCGCACCTCAGCAATTGAGCCAGCGCTGAGCAACCGGTTGACCTCTTCGTTTACAGCCTTTGACCTATCGGGACCGAGCTTGCATCGCTTCTGTCGGATAGGCTGGACTGTCGGATCGACGTTTAGTTCGTGAGATGTTATGGCCGGATCAA
>NW_013625684.1:0-605 GCF_000695525.1 Brassica oleracea var. oleracea
TCCTAACTCCTATGAGATTTATTCCACTTCTTGGTTATTCTCCACTAATTAATGTGTACAAATACAGCTTCTTACATCGCGATTCATCCTGGTTTGATCAGAATGACGAGGAAGTTGTCATATTCCCAAACAAGAAAACTGGGATCACCTGATTTGAAAGTGGGATAACTTCTTCATCCTAACTCCTATGAGATTTATTCCACTTCCTGGTGATTCTATACTACTTTATGTATCCAAATACGGCTTCTTACATCGCAATTCAACTTGGTTTGATTAGAATGACGTGGAAGTTGTCATATTCCCAAACAGGAAAACTGGGATCACCTGATTTGAAAGTGGGATAACTTCTTCATCCTAATTCTTATGAGATTTATTCCGCTTACTGGTGATTTCCCACTACTTAATGTATCCAAATACAGCTTTTTACATCGCGATTCATCTTGGTTTGATCAGAATGACGAGGAAGTTGTCATATTCCCAAACAGGAAAACTGGGATCACCTGATTTGAAAGTGGGATAACTTCTTCATCCTAATTCTTATGAGATTTATTCCGCTTACTGGTGATTTCCCACTACTTAATGTATCCAAATACAGCTTCTTACAT
>NW_013625685.1:0-605 GCF_000695525.1 Brassica oleracea var. oleracea
TTTGTATTTCTTATATTGTATATTTACTTATTATTTATTTTACAATAATTTTTTTTTCCAGAGATATGTTTAATTTAGTCTTTTCATTTCTTAATTGTATTTTACCTATTTTTTATTTTTTCTTATACTGTATATTTACTTATTCTAATTTTCTTGCTTTTATATCAAATGATAATATTACGACAGATGTTTAATGTGATAAAAAAATATTATCTTATATTGTATGCTTATTTTTCTTATGTTGTATATTTACTTACAAAAATATTTGAAAATAATAAAATGTTAAACTATACATTTTCAGATAGATGTTTAATACTTATCTAATTGTTTAGTTTTATATCAAATTATAATATTATGATACATGTTTAATGTAATATTTTTATTTTTATATTATATATTTACTTATTATTTATATTACTATATATTTTCAGATAGAGGTTTAATGTATTTTTTGTATTTTTTGTATTTTTTATATTGTATATTTACTTTTAATTTATTTTTCTTATATTTATATTTACTTATTCTAATATTATAATTGATATTTAATGTAAATTCACTTTTATTTATTTAACTATATATTTTTCAGATATATGTTTAATTTAGTT
>NW_013625686.1:0-605 GCF_000695525.1 Brassica oleracea var. oleracea
AATAACCTTTGGTAAAACTCCATGAGTGACTCAGAGAAACTTTCACCCAAGAATAAAACAAAAGCGAAAACGTTTCTCAAAAATCTGCGGAAACATCGTTATTTTGACATCTCCATATGTCGCGTCAATTTAATAAATTCGTAAAAACCAGTCGCCCGTTACTTACGAAAAAAATCCTTCGTATAACCAGATCATGTCATACGAAGTAACTTTTGAAAGTAAACGTAACAGGTTTTACAAAAAAGTACTTTCCTTATAGAAAAAAACCAAGCTGTATGATCCAACATTGGATGACCAATATAAACTTTACTTCCTCGCACCACGATCTGAAAGGTCTCATTCTTTAGCCCTGCGACTCACTGGCATCCGCTCTCATTCCGCTTGGTCACGTCCGAGCAGGAAATCACCCCGCAACTGACTCCGCACGGGCTCTGTATCGAGCTTCTTAGGCTTTATCTCCCTCGGAAACAAAGGAAACAACTTCCATACGAATAAAAGAAACATTATACAAAACTTTCATCGTATAAATTAACCCTAAAGTGGAAAAATGTTTTCTATCACCATGGGCATACTCGGCCTATCAATCTCGATAAACGCTATTCGTC
>NW_013625687.1:0-605 GCF_000695525.1 Brassica oleracea var. oleracea
TTTTCATGGTAAATGAGCATCGTTCAATTGTTTTTATAGATTAATTTTGCTAAACTTCATATACTCCCTAAATTAGTGGATTAACCCTTATAAAATCGCTATTCTCTTCAAAAATAGAGACAACAAAGGCTCCATACCTCTTTGATCATCATCATATGTTAGTGCAGGATGCAACTATGCATTAAAACAATAGTGTCATACTTTTTTAAATTTTCTCAAAATCCATGTGTTAACCCCCCTACGAAAATATTGAGTTTTTGGTAAATGTTTTCTATACTGAAGCCTATAATCTTTAGTATTGTTTTAAAATTTCTAATCATATTCTACATTTGTATTAATGTATGCTAAACCCTTTCTCATGGTAAATGAGCATTGTTCAATTGTTTTAATAAATTAATTTAGTAAAATTTCATATACTCCCTAAATTAGTTGATTAACCATTATAAAATCGCTATTCTCTTGAAAAATGAAGACAACAAAGGCTTCACACCTCTTTGAAAATCATTATATGTTAGTGCAGGATGCAAATATGCTTTAAAAAAATATTTTTTTATTTTCTAAAATTTTTTCAAAATCCATGTTAGTGCAGGATGCAAAAACTTCAT
>NW_013625688.1:0-605 GCF_000695525.1 Brassica oleracea var. oleracea
ACCGTAGGGGTTCGATATGGGTGAACTGAGGGATCATCGTGATTGGGGAATGCATGAGTTCTCTGGAGGGAAAGATTGTCTCCTTGTAGTGCAGCTTTATGCAAAGGTCGGCCTTCACCGCTACAATGTTTTAGAGGGGACCAATCTGCAGCTTCACGAAATAGAGAAATACAATAGAGAGGGTACGTACATGCCTGCCCGTTATTATATAACTTTGCTTGCAGCAGAGGAGGATCCATCAGCTACACCCGCGTCCCTTGTTACTTTCCAGACTGAGCTTTACGAAAGAAAGTGCTGCACTCTGAATCTCACTTGCCTTATCGCCAGACTTAAAGGTCGTTTATAAGTAACAGACAGTTTTCTTGAATTGTGTTTGTAATTATACTACTTTATTTAATTGTTTGAATTTATCTTTTCTCTTCTCTAGGGACTAAGTCTACAGGAAATATGGGTCGTCATTTCCGCGACGATAGGGACTTGCCTGAGTGGCCTGATGATAAATGTAGTAGTCGATTTTTATATGAGGTGATGGAATCTGAGTGGGAAGAAAACGACTGGATTGGTCTATACTTGCAAGTTGCTATCGTTACCACGGATAGGCGAGA
>NW_013625689.1:0-605 GCF_000695525.1 Brassica oleracea var. oleracea
AAGTTGAATAAATCTCATAGGAGTTAGGATGAAGATGCTATTCCACTTTGAAATCAGGTGATCCTAGTTTTCCTATTTGGGAATATGAAAACTTCTTCGTCATTCTTATCAAACCAGGATGAACTTCTATGTAAGAAGCTTGATTTGGATACATAAAGTAGTGGAGAATCACCAGGAAGTTGAATAAATCTCATAGGAGTTAGGATGAAGATGCTATTCCACTTTGAAATCAGGTGATCCTAGTTTTCCTATTTGGGAATATGAAAACTTCTTCGTCATTCTTATCAAACCAGGATGAACTTCTATGTAAGAAGCTTGATTTGGATACATAAAGTAGTGGAGAATCACCAGGAAGTTGAATAAATCTCTTAGCAGTTATGATGAAGAAGTTTTCCTGTTTGGGAATATGAATACTTCTTCGTCATTCTTATCAAACCAGGATGAACTTCTATGTAAGAAGCTTGATTTGGATATATAAAGTAGTGGAGAATTTCCAGGAAGTTGAATAAATCTCTTAGCAGTTATGATGAAGAAGTTTTCCTGTTTGGGAATATGAATACTTCTTCGTCATTCTTATCAAACCAGGATGAACCGCGATATATAAG
>NW_013625690.1:0-605 GCF_000695525.1 Brassica oleracea var. oleracea
CTAGAAAAACGGAGACAACAAAGGTTCCAAACCTATTTGACCTTCATAATATGTTAGTGAAAGAGGCAAATATGCATTAAAACAAAATTTTCATTTTTAATTTTTTTTCTCAAAATCTATGTGTTAACCCCCCCCCCACGAAAATATTGAATTTTTCGGTAAATGCTCTATATACCGAAGCCTATGATCTTTAGTGTTGTTTTAAAATTTCTAAACACACTCCAAACTTGTATTAATGTCTATTAAACTCTCATTCATGGTACATGAGCATCGTTTTAATTTTTTGTCAATTAATTTAGAAAAACTTCATAATACTCTCTAAATTGGGGGACTAACCACTATAAAATTGCTATTTTCAAGAAAAACGTAGACAACAAAGGTTCCAAATCTCTTTGACATTCATCATATGTTAGAGAAGGAGGCAACTATGCATTAAAACAGAATTTTCATTTTTAAATTTTTTTCTCAAAATCTATGTGTTAACCTCTACGAAAATATTGAATTTTTCGGTAAATGTTCTATATACTGATGTCTATGATCTCTAGTGTTGTTTTAAATTTTCTAAACACATTTTAAATTTGTATTAATGTATATTAAACTCTCTT
>NW_013625691.1:0-605 GCF_000695525.1 Brassica oleracea var. oleracea
CGCGAGTCTTCATCACCTCGACAATTTCCCTCTTGCCCTTCCGCTCCACCCTACGAAACGCCCTGGCAAGATCACGAGCGAGTTGAGCATCTCGCGCCAACATCTCGTCTAGCATGCGAGCAAGATCATTTTCCGCCTTCTCTCCTTTAAAGCGATAGATCATGGCCTCTCAATGGCTCGCCTCAATGGCCGATCCAAGCAAGTTCAAACAAAACCGATTGACACGTTATAAGCAAAAAATAATAATATTGATCGTCAGAATTCTTAAAATTTATACCCCGTTAATGATGCGAGATCCTTCCGCAACAACTTTCGGCCACCCTGACTCGCTCGTGGCCTGAGGAGCATCCAAGCCCGACGGAAGACCAGCGAAGAAAACATCGAAGTCCGGAATAGGGACCTCGCCCTGTAAAACCGATTGACACTTTATAAGCAAAAAACAAAAATATAATAATGATCGTCAAAATTCTTAAAGCTTATACCCCGTTGATGATACAAGATCCTTCCGCAACGACTATCGGCCTTCTCGACTTGTTCGTGGCCGGAGGAGCATCGAATCCCGACGGAATACCAGCGAAGAAATCATCGAAGTCCGGAATAGGGAC
>NW_013625692.1:0-605 GCF_000695525.1 Brassica oleracea var. oleracea
ACTACAAATAAAATAAAAATACTAACCAAGTTGTATGTCTCGGTCGTGGGTTGGGATGGAGAACCGGGAGATGCTCTCAACCTGGTTGTTGAACCAATGGACGGGAACTGCTTGCCGAACTACCCCGGCCGCCACGGGGTGCAGAACGACGGGATGCGGAATGGCGTGCTTCCTCGGACCTAAAAAATAAATGTTAATACATCAAAAGATTGTTAAATAAATTAAAAAATGATTTTCTATTTAAAATATTTTAATTTATATATTTAAATCTAAAAATGATATATATATATATATATATGTATGTATAAAAAAATTATAAATGTTTTAAAAAAACTATAAATATAGAAATGGTTGTTAAATATATTAAAAATTATTTTTACATCTAAAAATGATATATATATATATATATGTATGTATAAAAAATTAAAAATATTTTTAAAAATGTTTATAAATATAGAACAGGTTGTTAAATATATAAAAAATATATATACGTTTTTATCTATATAAAAAATATAAAATCGTTTTTATCTATATAAAAATATAAAATCGTTTTTTCTAAAAAAAAAATATTTATAAAACGTTTATAAATATAGAAAAGGTTGTTA
>NW_013625693.1:0-605 GCF_000695525.1 Brassica oleracea var. oleracea
GAGGATGATGTGATGGAAGAAGGAGGCCCCTCAGAACCTTAGAATTCAAGGACGAATTCTGTTAAGGGGGGGGGGAGAATGTAGAAACCCATTAAAAAAAAAAGAGAGAATGGTCGAGTATCTTTTGGGTGGTCTAGTCGCGGACGATCCTATTGTTTTTGTCTGAACCATGAGTCAATTTTCCCACTAGAAAATGGTTAGACAATGTGGTATATTTACTTAAAGGACGTTTGAAGCATGACACTTTTGGAAGCACAACAGGAAGACCGGAAATTGGGCGAAAAACCCTAATTTCGGTATTATGGAATTTTTCGAAGAAGCCTGAAACTCGGGAAATATTTTCCATCAAGTCAGGATTCATTTGGAGCTTATTAAAAATAATCAGATCATCAGAACCGGCGTCGAAAAATATTGGGAATGATCGCAAGACAAAAAATTCACTGGAAGGCCGATATCGGACAATTGACCGAGAAGCTCGAGGTGGCTAGATGTGTGTGTGTTCAGGACGTGGTGGCAAGCTCCGGGCAGTGTGTGTGTCAAGGGAAGCAGGAGGTTTTTCAGTACATGAAACCTGTACATGCAAGTAGACATGTGGAGCACGAGGT
>NW_013625694.1:0-605 GCF_000695525.1 Brassica oleracea var. oleracea
GAAATTTTTCAAATCTCGAAATCCTAATCCCCCTTCTCTTTTAGGTAGACCCATCTTCTTCCAAGAAAACCAGTGAATCCCTTTCTTTTCTCCTGAGCCCCACCAGAATCTTGCTAGTATTCCATTTATCTCTTCACATATTTCTTTTGTGAGTTTAAAAACATTCATACTATAGATAGGCATAGCCAGGGCTATAGCTTTGAGCAGAATCTCTTTACCACCTGGTGAGAGAAATTTCTGATGCCATCCTTGCGTAATCTTTTTAACCTTCTCAATGATGTAATGAAACATTTCACTCTTTTTTCTTCCAAACTTCTCTTGCAATCCCAAGTATTTCCCCATTCCACCATCATTTTTGATGCCTAAAATGTGTTTCATCTTTGTTTTGGTAATCGGAGAGACTCTTGAACCAAAAGTGATAGAAGACTTATTCAGATTAACCGCCTGACCCGAGATTGCTTCATAAACTTCAAATATCTTCTTCATTTTCTTTGCAGCCCTCTCATTAGCTAGAGCAAAAAAGAGAGAGTCATCAGCAAATAGCAGATGGTTTACAAAAAAAAAGAGAGTCATCAGCAAATAGCAGATGGTTTACTGCCGGTGCT
>NW_013625695.1:0-605 GCF_000695525.1 Brassica oleracea var. oleracea
GTAGACGAGAATGCATGGACTAATGTCATATCGACGTTTCGGAAGAGATCGGTCGCTACGTAGCGACCGAGCTTGGCTCGTAGCGACCGAGCTTGGCTCGTAGCGACTGGACAGCGTGCATGTGCGGTAGTTGCGTAATGACCGAGGTTGGTTCGTCCGTGTTCTGATCGTCATACTATGACCTATCCGTAGCTGGTCTGGGTATGTCTCCGATGGCTTATGTTTGATCTAAATAGAATTCAAACGAAGCTTTATCTCGGGAACATACGTTGCGACGTTTTCTTAACCGAGCATGATTTGTTGCGGAAAGACATAATTGTATTCTGGGGGGATTTGGACGTTAACTCCGTTTTCGACCCCAGCAACGATGACGTCAGCAATCGGACATAAGCAATTCGGGATACTCGAAGCAGAGTATTGAAGCTCAAACTAGTGGGACCCCTGAAGACGACGACGACTAAGAAGACGAAAAAGCAAAACACTTTCTTTGGTCAATTCAGTGTTTATAAATAAGAATAATAAATAATTGAGAATCTTAAGGCGATCACTCATCATCTGCTTACTCGGCGACTATATCGGACATAAGTGATCGGAGATCTCTCATC
>NW_013625696.1:0-605 GCF_000695525.1 Brassica oleracea var. oleracea
GTTCAGAACTTCAGGTTGATGAGAATGGTAGGGCTCCTTTTCCCATAACTTCATGTTGATGAGAATGGTAGGGCTCCTTTGGAGAGAAGATCCAAGAACTTCTTCAGAGATTTGTGATTGGAACTCCAGTTTCTTTACTCTATTCTATATCTTGTTGTTATGAATTGCTTAGTTATGTCTGAGTAGTCCTCTTTGTTAGATTTAGGGTTCAGATATTCATGAGGGATTAGCCCAAAATATAGAATTACTAAGTGTCAGGATATTAATCAACTAAATTGTTCTTAATGCATGTGTTCTAGAGTAGCTAACTAGGACCTTGCCTATAGACATTAGGGCGCATTCGGAAGTTTGGTTCTTTGTCTGAAATAGTTTAGGTTGTGCTAGGTATTGCTAGAAACAAGCGGAAGCTGATTTAGTTTAACCTAGTGAACACGTCAAACCCGTGCGTAACGCTCTCTGGAAGGAAAGTCAATCGACAACTCATTAGTTGCATCGACCGACAGGCTGAAAGGTGTATCGATTGACACCCCGTTATTGGAATCGAGCGACACTTTCTCGGGACCAACAAGCGACAGTTGAGGTCCTAGATCCGCCGATAGATAGTC
>NW_013625697.1:0-605 GCF_000695525.1 Brassica oleracea var. oleracea
AACCCATTTCTTGATGTTTGTATTCAACGTAGCCCAATCCATCTTCAGAACATCTTCAATGCTCAGCTTCTCGACCTCGTGGTGGTAGAGAAACTCGTCAAGAGCCTCTTTTCTAACCGTTGTACACACCTGGAGACACTCCCGGTCGTACCCCGAAGCAATCATGGTGGTGGCAATGTTCTTGAGATCTGATATAACCTCAGGTCGAACCAAATCGATTACAATCTCCTCTGAGTTTCTTCTACTGCTTCCTATGATCAGATCCTCAGTGGACGCAGCGCCGAAAGAGCCTTCTTCCAGGACAAGATCGGACCTAAAGGAAGCGTGTTCGAGCTCGAATGGTAACTTGTTCTCCGAGAGAAGATGCTTGAACTCGTCTTCAAGCCTCGCCATTGCCGTTTGGAGAACGTCGTGAGCTTTTCTCAGAGAGACCTCCTCTGTTGTTCCTCCGTCTATCAACACTCTCAGCTCGTTCACAGCGTCTAGAAACTCGTTCCCTGCTTCTGAGCCTAAGTCCCAGATCATGGTTTCGTCCACCTCGCGAGTCATGATCTTCTCGCAGACAGCGTTGAGTCGTGTCTTAATCTCATCTTCCTCGTATCTAT
>NW_013625698.1:0-605 GCF_000695525.1 Brassica oleracea var. oleracea
CTGCTTTGGGCGGAGAAACAAGGAGTGATTCCGAACCTGAAGACCAAAATCCCAACGCCGCTCCCACGATTGTGACGGGGCCGAACTCTTCGAAGGGGAGTTTTCGGTGGATGATTGCACGCTTCCAGGATGGGATCCGAACCTTTCTTTCGGCGATGGAAGCGGTACGAGCGGGGTCCCTATTCCTGACTTTGATGATTTCTTCGCTGGTCTTCCGTCAGGCTTTGATGTTCCTCCGGCCACGAGCGAGTCGGGGAGACCGAGAATTGTTGCGGAAGGATCTTGTATCATTAACGGGGTATAAACTTTAAGATTTCTGACGATCGTTACTTTTTGCTTATAACGTGCCAATCGGTTTTATAGTGTTTGAACTTGCTTGGATCGGCCATTGAGGCGAGCCATAGAGTGGCCATGATCTATCGCTTTAAGGTGGAGAAAGCGGAAAAGGATCTTGCCCGTATGCGAGATGAGATGCTGGCGCGAGACGCTCAACTCGCTCGTGATCATGCCAAGGCTGTTCGTAGGGCGGAACGGAAGGAGAGGGAAATCATCGAGGTGATGAAGACTCACGCTTCTCAATTCCAGGTTGAGTACGGGAATCTTAA
>NW_013625699.1:0-236 GCF_000695525.1 Brassica oleracea var. oleracea
TAATTTTGTAAAACATCATAATACTCCCTAAATTGGTGGACTAACCAATATAAAATTGTTATTTTCTAGAGAAACGGAGACAACAAAGGTTCCAAACCTCTTTGACCTTTATTATATGCTAGTGAAGGATGCAATTATGCATTAAAACATTATTTTCATATTTTTGAATTTTTCATTATTTTCTACGAAAATACTGAATTTTTCTGTAAACGCTCTATATACTGAAGCCTATGATC
>NW_013625699.1:357-605 GCF_000695525.1 Brassica oleracea var. oleracea
GTGGACTAACCACTATAATTGGTGGACTAACCACTATAAAATCGTTATTTTCTAGAGAAACGGAGACAACAAAGGTTCCAAACCTCTTTGACCTTTATCATATGCTGGTGAAGGATGGAACTATGCATTAAAAACAGTATTTTCATATTTTTGAATTTTTCTCAAAATCTGTGGGTTAATAACCGTACGAAAATATTGAATTTTTTCTGTAAACGCTCTATATACTGAAGCCTATAATCTTTAATGTT
>NW_013625700.1:0-604 GCF_000695525.1 Brassica oleracea var. oleracea
TTTCTGTCAAAAATCTAAAACTGGTAATAATATCTTTACAAAAAAAAAAACTCTACATTTTTTATATGAATATTTAAAACGTTAAAACTTTAAAGAAAAAGTATCAAATTGCTTATTATAGTATATTGGGTAATGTTTTTAATCTATTTTTTGATGTAAAACCTATCGTACAATAGAAAAACAGTTCAACAGTGTAATCATTTCATAGTGAAATAGTGAAAAAACGTTTAGCTTTTATCAAAAACTCTGTTTTTCTAGGAAGGAAATGCTTTTCTTCCATGTCTTTATTTTCTTTCTTTTTCTTTTGATTTAACTCACAGTGCTGCTACCCATGTATTAAAGAGAAAACTAACAGTTTCAGACGTGAGATGATGATAGGCATAGTGAGAGAAATATTAGTGTTTTTGTATCACTACTATTAAATTAGGAACACGACTAGTTGATAAAAGTTATGTCAAACTGATTTTTTTTTATTATAATTGTATATACTTTAATTAAATCAATAACACATTCTCTTTGTATAATAAACAGTTACGTTTTCTTCCAACACAAAAAGACAACACAAAGGAGTTTTTGTCGGTTTATGATTTTAAAATTGGGCCAT
>NW_013625701.1:0-604 GCF_000695525.1 Brassica oleracea var. oleracea
CTTAAGTGCCTCAAGGCATTTCTTCGTCCCGAAGGCTTGGCTCTGCAAAGACCTCGCCGTTTCGAACTCGCCACGACGCTTCTCGAGATCTCGAATTTTAGCGACACGGTGATTGCTCTTAGCAATCATGGCCGTTTGTACATGGACTCGCTCGTGTGTGACCTCGTAACCCCGAAAATCCCTTAACCTATTGACCTCCTTTAAGTGCCTCAGAGCCGTGGACACCATCTTCTCTTCTAAGGCAGCTTTCTCTCTAGTCCAAGCATTCTTCTCCTCTTCGAGTCCTCGGATCTTCGCGCCGGCAGCCTCGAACTTATCTTTCAACTCCCCGAACTTCTCCAAGAAATGAGAATTCTGAGCCTTCTTTCTGGCAAGCAACCGAGTCTGCTCTTCCGCAACCTTATCGATCGTCGATTTAAACTCCTTTGCCTTGCGATCGTGAGCTGTGTCCTTCGCCCGAAGGAGCTTGTCAGAGTGTTTTAACTTGGACGTGGCCTCCTTGAGGGCCGAGTCGTACAACTCGACGACGAAGTTCATGCTTCCATCACTCTGTATGGACAAAAGAAAGGATCAGAAACAGGAATATAAAGGAGACGAATCAAGG
>NW_013625702.1:0-604 GCF_000695525.1 Brassica oleracea var. oleracea
GAGGGGGATTTCCCCTCCTCCTTCATAATCTTATGATACTTTGTCTCCCTAAACTCTCTATTCTCTCATTCTTAATCTCTATACACGTTCTCAGACTTGTTACCAATCTCTTAGACTCTTTGACACCTAAACACTTAGACACATAAACACTCATTAGTATCTCTTCTTCTCAAATCGCTCCCAAGCTCTCTCTCTATGATTTACCTATAACACTTGCTGCTAAAAATGTGATAAACTCTTAAAATCTCATATCAGGTGCATCTCATCACATGATTAGTGACACTAGTCTCATTAAGGATATAGAACCTGCTTGTGGAAATGTGATGATTGCAAATGGGGATAGAATTGCAATTAAAGGAATAGGAAATCTAAATCTGTTTGATAAAGAGTCTAGAGCTTTCTATATGCCTGAATTCTCTAAAGCTTTCTATATGCCTGAATTCACATCAAATTTATTATCTGTCAAAAGATGTACTACTGATTTACATTGCAATGTTATCTTTAGTCCTAATGATGTGAAGTTTCAGGATATTGATACAAGAAAGATGATTGACAGAGGAGTTACCAAAGGAGAGCTTTATATGCTAGAAGACATAGCTCCCAT
>NW_013625703.1:0-604 GCF_000695525.1 Brassica oleracea var. oleracea
TTTGAGATGGATGACTCTTCCTTCATGATCACTAAAACAAAAAAAAACAGTAGAAACAAAAAAAAACCATTGGCCATAATACTATAAAAGTTTTGTAAAAGGTTGGTAGTAGAAGGGAAAATCATAATATACCACACACGATAAAACATGTGATTGGTTGCATAAAGGTCCATCAGTTCTTTAATCATAATATCTTTCTGTATATTTTTTCAAATAGAAAATATATACATATATATATATATGCAAAATTCTAACAAATCCGTTGAAAAATAAATTTATTATATTCAATTAAATATGATATTTATATAAGTTCATAAATTAATATATTTTGTTTTCATAAATATAAAATATATATGTTATAATATGTTGGTAGAATGAGTTAACATTAGTAAAATACATAATACAAGTATAATAATTAACACATCTTAAACTATATATATAAATAAATTAAATACAAATAAATTTCAAATATGTTGTTTCATGCCTTAATTCTTTTAATAATCAAAAGAAATTCAGTAACATAAATATATAATAAAAAAAGACAAATACATGTGACAGTTTGAATCAATTGATTAAACTTCAGCATATAAATTGTAAAATTAAT
>NW_013625704.1:0-604 GCF_000695525.1 Brassica oleracea var. oleracea
TACATATAGTAATGTTGTTTTCTTTATTTTTGTAGATATGTTTCTGTGTGTGAAGGTGCATGGAGAATTTTTAAGTTTCCAATTCATTATCGATCTACTGCAGTTGAGAAGCTTACTTTCCATTTGCCTGGGAAACAACATGTTTTTTTCAAAGGGAAAGACAAGATGCAAGCAGTGATCAGTCGTAAACTCATTGAGAATACCATGTTCTTAGCATGGTTTGAGTTGAATAAAGTTGATGCTCTTGCTAGAACTTTGACTTATGCCCAGATTCCGAATTTTTTTACATATGACAAGCGTCAGAAGATGTTCAAGAGAAGGAAAAGAGGATTTAGCATTGGCAGAATCAACTATGCTCCACTTAAGCAAGAAAGTTCCTAATATTTGTGTGTGTTGTTGAACATTGTCAAAGGCCCTACCAGTTATGATGACTTAAAAACGTTTGAAGGAGTTATTTATCCTAGCTACAAAGAAGCATGTTTTGCAAGGGGATTGTTAGATGATGAGAAAGAGTACATCGATGATATTATAAGGAGAAGTTACGACGGCTCAGCAAATGAAATGAGGCAAGTGTTTGTTACTATGCTAATGAATGATAGCTTAG
>NW_013625705.1:0-604 GCF_000695525.1 Brassica oleracea var. oleracea
TGATAAAATAAAAATCAAGAAATAAATGAATTGAACTTTAAAAAAAGGACTTACCGATTCAACTATTTCGTTGATTCGAAACCGGGACAAGTTGGTCGAAGCCGTCGAATCATCATCCTCGGTTTGAAGCTGAGACACTTCGTCTTGCACCTGAGTTTGGACCAGGCAGACCACTTCCCTCACAAGACCGTCATCAATCTGGCCGGTCTTCTTGTTGGTATACGCCCTCTTCATTAGGGCGAGATCATCAACCGGCTCGCCATCATTTTCTTCCTCTTTAAAAAAACATAAATTAAACAAACATTAGAAATTAGAAGAAATGCACAAAAAATAAAATTTCAAAACTTAAATAATTGAAGAAAAAGCGGCTGAACTTACCATGCGATCCCCCAGAGTGGCAATAGATTGAGCACCCAAGTTATGCTTGAAGACGCCCTTCCCTTTACGGTCGCTCCTGCGGTTGGTGGAGTTGGTGGAAGAAGTTTCTTTCGTCTCTTCCTTATCCCAATGCGCACACAACTCCGTCCAGACCGTGTTGTTTATCGACTTTGGNNAATCTTTTAATAAAAAAAAAAAATAGTTTAATAAATAAAAAAATAGTTTA
>NW_013625706.1:0-604 GCF_000695525.1 Brassica oleracea var. oleracea
CAGAGTCAATATGAGTATGTGCATTGTTTGCTGTCAAAAAAAAAAAATGAAACGGAAAGAATATTTTTTATTAAGTTCTTATTTATTTATTTTATTTTTAGTTAATTCAAGATATTTTTCCTTACTAGGTTATGACTTTTTTTTTGTTTCATGTATCTAATTAATTACAAGTTGACTCTAATTAATTAAAACCAAAAACGTTGATTCTCCTTTTTCTACTTGTAATATTTGTGGTACTTTGTATATATATTTATACATCTTATTTGTTATGTCTAAGATATTTACGAATACAAAGCAACTACATCAGTTCTTTATTTTTTTCATTCTTGTTGTATCATTTGAAATGGCTAAACCAACTATTCTTGCTATTTTCATGATTGTTCTTGTTTTAGGTTTGTTCTACACTTCAGTATTTTTATATTTTTCTCCTTTGGTAATGTTTATTTGTTTATAACCTTTCTGATTAAAAATATTACACCAAAAATATAAATATATATATTTGTTTATATATATATATATTACACCCAAAAAAATGATACTAATATATATATTTAAATACTTATTTAGGAACGGTGACGATGGAGTCACAAGGACAAGAATTGTG
>NW_013625707.1:0-604 GCF_000695525.1 Brassica oleracea var. oleracea
ACGATACGAGATTCCTAAAACATGTCTCTTCGTTCATAACTCAACGTACCCAAAAAATCGTAAATGATTTCCACGAAAACTCACCTCTTGAACGAACTAACAGATTGAACGCCTCAACGAAGATAAATATGAGACGACAACTCATGTTCACTTCAAACCCGCTCTAAACAAAGTAAACCCAAACGGACATCCATTATATAAACCGCATAGCGGTAAGAGTTCAAGGCCACACTCGGCCAGACATATATGAACAAAGGCCACACTCGGCCGCTAAATACTAGATAAAGGGAAAAACTCCTTCGCGCCAAAACACTCACAGGTCAAAGTTAAAACTCCCGGACAAGGAAGCCCGGAATGCATCCGCGGGAAAGTTCACTTCCTCATCATCACCAGCAAAATCAGCCGTAGTCTCTACGGTATCAGGGGAAACCGGGATGGGATCCCAGAATCCATGGATCTTCCCGTCGATCGGAGGAATGGTTGCCTCAGCGTGAGCATGATCCTTCATGCCACCCTTCATTATCTCCATCTCCCTCTCGAAGACGTAGTCATCTTCTTGCGTCCTCCAAAGGCTCCCGACGGAGCCGCGACACTCACGGAAGTC
>NW_013625708.1:0-604 GCF_000695525.1 Brassica oleracea var. oleracea
AGCCACAACAAAAAATCTACAAATATTTTTCTACAGCAAATTTTTTAAAGCTACAGCCATTACCAATCGGACCCTAACTAGACTACTTTTAAATTTAATCTTATATAGTATGATTCAGATTCAATAAGATAAATAGAATTTATTAGTCTACAAAAGTAAAATTATTGAATTAATGTGGTGCTCTAGGTAGCATTTGATTCTCTTATTGAATTCTGAATGATTCTCACACCCAACACTTTGGTTTTATTGCTTCCTTGTTATCTTCAACATTTGCGTAATTTTATATCAATCACAACAAAACTCAAATATTGTTCTTAATAATTTGGTGTTTATCGATAAAACTGAAAGTGTTATTTCCTTTTTACTTTCCATAAATTTAATCTCAAAATGGTAACATCCTCATTATGATATATGATAATATATGGTTAAAATTTTAAGACAGTTGACTTGACTATCTACGTTTCTAAAAACATTTATTATTTTGGTCACTTATGTTGAAAGAATTCCAAAATTAAGCGTGATTGAACTCAATTAATAGAAATATAGATATTTGTTGATAAATAGTTTATGATACCATGCGAATGAGGCCAAAACACACAAAAAA
>NW_013625709.1:0-604 GCF_000695525.1 Brassica oleracea var. oleracea
TCTTTAGAAAGGATGTCTTATGGCAGTATTTGCCCAGAAGAACCTTTGCTAAGAGATAGTCTAGATTGGTAAGTAATCTCCACCCTATTTTTGCTAGGAGCGCGTGGTTAAAGGCCTGTATATCTCGAAACCCCAATCCTCCTAGGTCTTTTGGTTGTGTCAATTTCTCCCACGGGACCCAACAGATTTTCCTCACACCGTCTTTAGAGTCCCACCAGAATCTTGTCAGTACTGACTGGATTCGTTTACAGAGACTGACATGGAGCTAAAAGCAAGTCATAGAGAAGGACGGGATTGCAGAGAGTACTGATTGGATCATCACTGCCATGCCTGCAGTAGACAGGAACTGTGTAGACCAGTTTAGGGAGCATTGTTTCATTCTATCAACTATGGACGAGAAGAGGTCTTTTTTCTTCCTACCGAAATGTTCAGGTAAGCCTAGATATTTACCCACTCCACCCTCCTTCTCTATGCCTAGAAGTTCTTTCACTCTGTTTCGCGTTTCAACATGGGTTTTACTCGAGAATAAGATGGAGGATTTCAGTGTGTTAATTTGCTGACCTGACGCTGTTTCATAGCTGCGTAGTATGTTGACAAGACTAGA
>NW_013625710.1:0-120 GCF_000695525.1 Brassica oleracea var. oleracea
TTCATATTTTTGAATTTTTTTCAAAATCTATGGGTTAACCCCTACGAGTAAATGTTCTATATACTGAAGCCTATATCTTTAGTGTTGTTTTAAAATTTCTAAACACATTCTACATTTGTA
>NW_013625710.1:318-604 GCF_000695525.1 Brassica oleracea var. oleracea
CATGCATTAAAACAGTATTTTCATATTTTTTAATTTTTCTCAAAATCTATGGGTTAACCCCTACGAAAATATTGAATTTTCCGTAAATGCTTTATATACTGAAGCCTATGATCTTTAGTGTTGTTTTAAAATTTCTAAACACATTCTACTTTTTTATTAATGTATATCAAACTCACATTCGTGGTACATGGGCATCATTTTATTTTTTTGTCAATTAATTTAGTAAACTTCATAACAGCCCCTAAATTGGTAGACTAACCACTATAAAATCGTTATTTGCTAGAGA
>NW_013625711.1:0-604 GCF_000695525.1 Brassica oleracea var. oleracea
ATGGTTTCATATTATAGTTTCTAAACGGATAATAGTTATAAAAAAAAAAATTATTAAGATAAATCATTTTACTACAATTCGGTCGATAGTGAAAGAAGCATTAAGAAAAAGAATATTTTAACTTCCAAAAAATTAGATATTTCAGTTGTGGTAAATACTTAGTTATAAGGTGCTCACGTCAATGTGCACATGTATGTGTATGTAAAAGTATATAAAGATGGTTCATAAATATATAAAGATACTGTTAATTAATATTAAATGACATTTTTTTCAAAATAATACATGAAAAAAAAATTCTTAAAATGAAATTATTTAAAAACAAAAATATTCTAAAATTGATATAAACTATAATATATAACTTATATATAATTTTTTTAATATATATGTATATATATATGTGCATATAATAGATCAAATTAGATATTCGTTCCTATAAATATTGATATTTGTGATTTGCTTTTTTTTTTTACGGATATTGCATTTTAGTATCTGATTCGCTTCTTAGAGTAACGGATATCCAGACTTTTTGGTTCGAATCAAAACAGATAAAGAATCGAATCACACTACAAGAAAACGTGCCCATAACAACGAACATTTACGACGA
>NW_013625712.1:0-604 GCF_000695525.1 Brassica oleracea var. oleracea
AAACAAGACGAATGCAATTCATATTCAGTTTTATATGTTTATGCAAATAACCCTAATCAATCGGTTTCTTATTATGAAAATTAGAGTTTTTATTTAAGCAATACTAGAATTCGATTTTAGCAATATGAGATCAAGGTTTCAAGGTCTTTAGGAATTTAAAACGAGATTTAGGGTTTTAAACATTTAAGTGGCCGATTTTATCAACATGAGGTTAAGGGTTTCAAGGCCTTAAGATTTTAGTTTCGAGATTCAATCAATCTATTAATCTTAAAACTCAGATCATCAATCATTCAATCAAGCAAGAACAATTTAAAATCGATTTCAAGCTTTAGGGTTTTAGGGTTTTCGATTCCAAAATTTAGGGTTTTCATAATTTAGATCAGAACAATCAATCAACATGTTCTAATGGAATTGATTTCAATTTAGTGATTATAAGATGATCAGTTTTAGGTTATACCAATTTTTAGGGTTTATCAAGAACATTGGATTTCCATAAAAATGGATTAGGGTTTTAGGGTTTGATCATTATGTTCTTAGATTAATCGGTATACCTTTTTTTTGTAGGGTTGAAACCGGACCACCAAAGAGAACGGATGAACTTCGA
>NW_013625713.1:0-212 GCF_000695525.1 Brassica oleracea var. oleracea
CCCCTGATGTTGGATAGTCGGATTCATCAGTCATGCGATCCGTGTACATGGCCATAATTTGATCACCCATATTTGGCACAAGGCCTCTTAAAAAACGTGGGAGAATGACATGTTCCTATCCAACATATATTCCCAATCTTTTTCTCATCCTCTTCTGAGGTTCCATCCTAGACGGCACATATGTATGTGGTGGTTTATTCAAAATCTCTTAG
>NW_013625713.1:437-604 GCF_000695525.1 Brassica oleracea var. oleracea
AGCCTAATGAGTTTCCCTTGTGTACATATTACACAACTTGAGATTTTATGGGATAACTCTTTGTGCCTTTTGCAATATGTGCATCAATTTTTAAAGACCTGGATAGCTAATCCAGTCATACCATAAAGTGTATAAAATTTCGTGGGTATACAGGTTACCATGGCTTT
>NW_013625714.1:0-604 GCF_000695525.1 Brassica oleracea var. oleracea
GAGATGGACCAGCTGGAACAAAAGAGGCAGAAAACAGTGCAATTTGGCGATTTTCACGCAAAACAGTCTTGATGACTGTTCCTGGTCGAGCGGAACAACACGAGTGCCTGTTCCAGCGGCATAGATTTTTAAGGAAACTACAACCTATTTCGGGATTTGCCCTAATCTCTCTATTTTCTCTCCCAGATGCCTGTGGCTCTGATATATCTTCTTTTTCTGTTTCTCCTGATTATTCTACACTATTTCTTGGAGAAGAAACCATACTCTAGAACTCCATTGTTGCGATTTGCTACCTTGAAAAGGGAGACAGCTCCATCTCTCTCGTCTAGAGAAGATTACCCTGAACCCTGTTTTTGTTTTTGTTATTCTTATGCAGTATTATTCAGTATTGATGCTTGTGTTTTCTTGTGTCATGGCTGAGTAGTTGGCTAGCTAGTCTGGGGTTCTATTGTGTTAATCATGTGAGCTAAACATAGATAAGTGAATCATATTATTGTCTTCATTCATATCCATCCTTACTGCTTGCATTAATCTGGCCGCTTAATGTTAGATCCTAAGTTTAACATGTTCATTAACCGTGTAATAGGTTGCTAGATCTGTTATG
>NW_013625715.1:0-603 GCF_000695525.1 Brassica oleracea var. oleracea
CTTCTCCATGATGTACTTGGATTTTCGAAAGCTAAGAATAAAGGATCTTTACATTGTGATATCTGTCATCGAGCTAAGCAAAAGAAGTTAATGTACACATTGAATCCTAAGCTTTGCTCCCATCCTTTTGATCTACTTCACATCGATGTTTGGGGTCCATTTTCTGAGCCAACACAAGAAGGTTACCGTTACTTCCTCACAATAGTCGATGACCACACACGAGTTACCTGGATCTATTTACTCAAACTGAAGAGCGACGTCCTTACCGTGTTTCCAGACTTCATCACAATGGTTGAAACTCAATATTCAACTCGAGTTAAGTCAGTACGCTCAGACAATGCGCCTGAACTACGTTTTGAAGCTCTGTATAAAGCCAAAGGCATCGTCTCTTATCACTCTTGTGCAGAAACTCCGGAACAGAACTCCGTTGTTGAGAGAAAACACCAGCACATACTCAACGTAGCTCGTGCACTGATGTTCCAGTCTGGGATTCCATTAAATATGTGGGGTGATTGTGTTCTTACTTCGGTCTTTCTCATCAATCGAACACCTTCTCCAGTAATCTCCAACAAGACGCCTTATGAGATGCTTACTAACAAGCTT
>NW_013625716.1:0-603 GCF_000695525.1 Brassica oleracea var. oleracea
TCCTTCTACATTCACGTTGGTCATATCCCCAACGAGCATGACTTAGCCAAAGACGGTTTGTTTCCATTCATCCTTATTATTAACCGTTTCTGCGTTGCGACTAGTTTTGTGTTAGCTCTTACTTACTGATGCTATGTTCCCTCCGTTTTCCTTAGAACATTTGGACCCGGTGAATGTTAAGATAGCTGAGCTGCGAGAGGCTTTGGAGTCTGTTGTTGCTGAGCAAAAGTATTTGAAAGCACGTGATACTCGTCACCGTCATAGTGAGTTTTCTTCTCCTTTCATCTTTTACACTTTGTTTTGTAGATTTTTCGACTCATTCCCGTCGTGATATGAAGAACTTTTCCCCAAGATACAACCTTTAGAGTCTATCAATTTAAGGATGGACGAAGATACATGCTTTTTCAATACACTTTTTAATACGATGTAACATTCTTTTGTTGTGTGATTGATTTTGTGTGCGTTTGGGAACTTTGGGGGTGCAGCTAATGAGAGCACGAGAAAGCGGGTGATATTCTACACAGTAGGAGAGTACATATTCCTAGCAGCAGCAAGTGGTCTTCAGGTTCTCTACATCCGCAAGCTCTTCAGCAAGTCGGTTGC
>NW_013625717.1:0-603 GCF_000695525.1 Brassica oleracea var. oleracea
ATTGTTAAGATCTGGCAGTGGCTCCATCGAGATGATGTTTGTCACCACACTACCAAATCGCACCTCATCCAGTCCCATAAGGAACTGATGCACACGTCCTTCTTCATGCTCCTTAGTGATCTGTGCCATCGCAGAACATGTACATTTTGGTAACGGCTTGTACGAAAACAGCTCCTCCCATCTTGCAGACAGCTTCCCAAAGTAATCAAGCACGCTCATACCATCTTGCTTACACGCAGACAGTTCTGCTCGGAGTTGATGTGCTCTGACAGAATTCCCGATGGAAAACCTTTGACGTAGTTGTTCCCACAACTTGTGAGCATCGGAGGTAAACGTTACGGTAGAACGGATTTTGGGCGAGATCGACGTCCTTATCCATCCTACAATCATGGAATTTACTGTATTCCACGTATCAAGATCAGAAGATTCTTCGTCTGGTTTGGTTAGTGTTCCGTCAATGAAACCTGACTTCCTCTTTGCACGAAGAGCATTCTCCAACTCGGAGGACCATTCAGCATAGTTTTCCCCAGTTAACTGAACCGGAGAGATAGCTACTCCAGGGTTGTCGGACGACGACAGATCGTATGGAGAAGGAACCTTTTT
>NW_013625718.1:0-603 GCF_000695525.1 Brassica oleracea var. oleracea
TCTTTCTCATCTTCTTCTCGTAAACCAGAGAACCAATACCATTGATAAGTAGCTTAACCTTCTTGGATATTCATGTGTAGGAGCTGTTCGTCAGTTGTCACTCTGGTTTGAGTGAGAAACTGAGAATTAGTCTTTTATCAGTAATGGGACAGCTCTATAAACTATGAGTTGAAAAGAGTTAATCAGGATCCAGTGATTCCAGAGTAGAAAAAAAACAAATTTTGATGGAAAACCATTTTCCCGTTGGTTCTTGCCAGCTTGGATATGATCAGATAGTGAAATATATCCTCCTTTTCCTCCTTCTCCTCTCTTTCCTTATCAGTTCCAAGTCCAGTTTCTCCAGCTTGGCTGTAACTGAGCACCATATACTTTCCAATAGGAATTATACCAAGACTTGTTTTCTTCTTGTGAATCTGAGAGGAAAAATATACAAAACCAAATAATCATCAAGTTAGTTTCTTGCTTTGTCTGAGGCGTCCAAGGAATAGTTTCTTATACCTATGTGAGTCTCTTCTTCAGTTTAGAACATTAAGCTGTTGCATTCTTCTTGTTCTGTTTTGTTTTTTCAGTGCTTCCTTTTATTTTGTCTCTCTCTCTCTCTTG
>NW_013625719.1:0-603 GCF_000695525.1 Brassica oleracea var. oleracea
AAAAGCGAGGATGAATGATCCTTTCGGTGCACCTCCACACACCAGTACTTCCGCGTCAATCTTGTCCGCTTCAAGATTCTTTAACGGTAATAACACGGCAGAGCCAGTGCTAGGGTAACTCCTAGGATCACCGCCGGGAATCGCCGGATAAGTTTTCGCCACTTTGTTATTAACATAGTCGAGTAGTATCGCTCGGTTGTTAGCGAATATAAATAGATTTCCATCGGTGTTGAGAAAGACGTAAGGATAAAGATTATTCTCTTCTCCTCTATCATTAGTCTCGGCCAAAAACGGCAAGTCGATAACGTTAGGAGATGTCGTTTTGGGGAAGAACTCGTAGCTGAACTGTCTTTGACCTCCGATAATGATTTGTTTACCGTCGGGAAGAATATGATTAGAAGAGTACCATCTCCTCCTTGCTAAGCCATTGTTAATCTCAACCCAGTCGCACTCATTGTCATCACAAGGAGAGAATGTTCTCGCTTTTAACTCGCCGTCCCGGTCTCCACCGGTTTGTACAAGAACGCCGTCCGATCTAAGAGAACCGGAGGAGCACCATGTGTTGGATTGTACAGTTAATGGACGGATGGTGTTTGATTCAAC
>NW_013625720.1:0-603 GCF_000695525.1 Brassica oleracea var. oleracea
TTTTTTATCACTATTATGACGTAAAGGTGTTAGGTAGGACGTGTGGACTCTATTTGATCGAGTAACGAGTGCGTCATTGTCTTTGTACTTTGGTTGTCTCTGTCACCGAGAGAAATGGTTAAAGATATTTCTTTTACATATATAGTCTAATTATTTGTATGTGTTTTTGTTGCCATAAGAATCAAATTGTTGGTTTGCTTTTGAAAATTTATCTAATTTGACATTTTTATACTTGTAGAATTTATAACCACTATTATTCTTTGTGGTCAATGGCTGTTATTTTATGTTAATATGAGTGAAACCGCGAATTATTTGTGTAAAAGATAACCACAATAAGTTTTTAACAGCCTACGCTTAAATGTATACAGTTTGAAAGAGTAATAAACTTGGGAAATGAGGAACAACAAGCCTTAATAATTTTAACATTTAGACCCAGAAAACAAGCCTTAATACCAGAAGATAAACATTTTTTTGAACGCAAATTAACATATATTAGAAGGATAGAGTTACACTGCGATAAATGGACGCTCATAGATAAACTAAACGAGAAATAGGTAAAGCATCGTGCAAGCTCATAGATATCTTGGAGGATACAGAAAAGTT
>NW_013625721.1:0-603 GCF_000695525.1 Brassica oleracea var. oleracea
TAACTCAACGTTCTATCTTGTGTCAAAAGATGGGCTCAATCTAACTGTGGGAATATCTCCATCCATAGCTAGACATATGATGCATCTGTGCAGTATTACATATATCAACCTATTGAGAAACCTAAACCTAACACCAAGAACTACTCAGATATATTCACAAGGCGCATAGTTATGATGGTCTGAATAATACCCAATAGATAAATAAAAACAGAATAGAGTAAGAAACAAAGGGAGTTCAAGATTTTCCCTCTCTCAAGGTGTACAGATTACTCTCTCCAATCCTAAGCTCTCTCTCTCTCCAGAATAGTATGAAGCATACCCGTCAACAATGCCTTAAAAACAGTAAAATAGGATTTCTGGTCGTCAAAAGGTATTCTGGTAATTTGGGTTTGATTATGGGCTTCAGCGATCATAAAATATGCTCAGCCCATATTCTGGCATCACTGTCGATCGACACCAATGCGGCAACATCGATCGACAGTCCTTCATCTACTCGACAGCTTCCTCTCGCGAGGTAGACTGACCACTCTTCGGTAAAACGGGCATAACTTCTGCTACAAGATGCGGATTGACCTCAAACCGGTGGCATTGGAAAGCTAACTC
>NW_013625722.1:0-603 GCF_000695525.1 Brassica oleracea var. oleracea
ACGATAATTGTTTGTGTAATCGTTACTTGGCGTTTCAAGACAAATTCGAGATTACCGTTTAGCTGTCAAGTTATTGGAGCGGTGGTCGCTCAATTGTTTTGGCTTTGCATGAAGGCTGTGCTCAGCTTTATAGCCAAGGACGTTGTTGCCAAAGGATTAGACCATGACACTTTCGTGCTGTCAATAAGGTCAAGTCGGTTAGAATCGTCCTTAAAGGGGATGCTGTAACCTAGTTCGGCTTCGAAGGAAAGGCGTAATTGGGCGAGTGACGAATGGCGTTTATCGAGATTGATAGGCCGAGTATGCCTATGGTGGTAGAAAACGTTTTTCCACTTTAGGGTATATTTATACGATGAAAGTTTCGTATAATGTTTCCTTTATTCGTATGGAAGTTGTTTCCTTTGTATCCGAGGGAGATAAAGCCTAAGAAGCTCGATACAGAGCCCGTGCGGAGTCAGTTGCGGGGTGATTTCCTGCTCGGACATGACCAAGCGGAATGAGAGCGGATGCCAGTGAATCGTGGGGCTAAAGAATGAGACCTTTCAGATCGTTGGAGGTAAAGTTTATATTGGTCGTCCAATGTCGGATCATACAGCTTGGTTT
>NW_013625723.1:0-603 GCF_000695525.1 Brassica oleracea var. oleracea
ATAATAAAACAATATTCCGCGCGAAGCGCGGACACCCCCTAGTATATATATAAAATAGAGCACAAAAACATCATTGTTTTAGATGTACATGTTTTTAAGTCGGGTACAAATCGGTTCTTATCGGGTCGGGTCTATTCGGGTCGGTTCTTTTCGGGTCCGGATCTATTCGAGTCGGTTCCTTTTCAGTTCTGGTTCTTTCGGGTAAAAAAAATTTAGACCCAAAAAGTACTTGTAAATTTTTGATCCGGTTCCGGGTTGGATATTTTTGAGTCGGTTCCGGTTCGGGTCTTCGAGTCCAGGTTAAAATGACCAGGCCTAAGAAAGACATTGAATGAAAAAAAAAAAGAATGCAAGTAAGAATGTATAGCAAATAACTCTGTTTTTCGGCTGAGTGTTTAGCCATTAACAGGTTATTTAGCTGTTGAGTTATAATACCTAATAAGTAGTTGAACATTAATTTTGACTTAGTCCCATTCAAAAAGAAGTCAGGACCTACTCAACTACTCTAATTAATTCAGCATCTTAACTAACAATACTGCAACCAAAATGTGTTTCTATTTTGTATGGTTTAATGTGTTATTAGGCAATGACATTTTCTACCTT
>NW_013625724.1:0-603 GCF_000695525.1 Brassica oleracea var. oleracea
CCAAAGCACATGAAGCAAGAGCTCATGAAACCACAATACCAGGCTCCCTGCGAATAGGAGAAGATGGAAGAGCTATGATCTCAACCACCCACACTGGTGGATCCACATCCCATGCCATGTCTCAGCGATCCCCTGATGATGCCTTCATCCGCAAGTCAGACATTAAAGCCCTTATCAAGGCTATCAATGCAAACTTTTGTAACATCAGTGTCAATGCTTTAAATTCTATTCACAGTGCTTCACATACTACTAAACCTTTGATCATTGATTCGGGAGCTTCTCATCATATGATTAGGGATGCTAGACTGATTAGTGATGTTAAACCTGCACTAGGGAGTGTAGTGATTTCTAATGGTGATAGAATTCCAATTGAAGGAGTAGGAAACTTGAAACTGTTTGATAAGGAGTCTCAAGCTTTTTATATGCCTACTTTCACATCCAACTTATTATCTGTCAAGAGAGCAACCAATGATTTAAATTGCAATGTTATTTTCAGTCCTAATGATGTGTGCTTTCAGGATATTAAGACCAGGAAGATGCTGGGAAAGAGTGTGATCAAGGGAGAGCTTTACTTGCTTGAAAACACCAAGCTTTCAGATTTAT
>NW_013625725.1:0-603 GCF_000695525.1 Brassica oleracea var. oleracea
ATAATATGAACAAATACATATAGGCAAAACTATGAAGAACCCATGGCGGAAACTAGATCTTCTTCTTTGGTGGAAAGTGAGTCTTCAAACTTCTTATGATGACTCGAAGAAGCTCCACCGGTGCAGATCGAAGGCGTTTGGGAGACCGGAAGCATCACCGACCCTGAAACCACCATCATCGGAGTTACATACCGTTGAATTGCCTTCTCTCTCTCTCTCTCTCTCTCAATGTTTTAGGCGAAAGAAGAAATGAGGACTTACAGTTGCAAGTCTTCAAAATCCCGCAGGTTAAGCCCATCCCGCTTTTGACCCGTCCCGTTTTCGACCCGTCCCGCTTTCGACCCGTCCTGCTTTGAACCCGTCCCGCGAGGCCCGCAATTTTGCGGGCTTACCAAATGGAGGCCCAATCCCGCCCCGCAGCAAGCTTTTACGGGCCAGACCCGCGGTACAGATCCTTGATTGCCATCCCTAGTTTTCGTTTTCTTTATAGGATGTATCAACCAACCAATCATCTCACTGATTTTCTAAGTTTTATAAAAAAACAAATCAATAAATGCAAACTCAAAATTCAATATCTTCTATTAATCAAAACAGAATATTTTC